>NW_017731480.1:2712163-2717005 GCF_001890085.2 Hipposideros armiger
CCTCTGGATGATTGTTTTTTCAAACACAATTGTTGCACCCTTTAACTATGGCAGTGCAGATGCCAATTTTAGAATGAAAATATGTTTATTTCAATCTATAGGTTTCCATCTGCCATATAAATAGGCAGTTGAAAATGATTATTTTTGAGTAAAGAAACAGATCCTCCTCTGCTTTGTATTTGATGAGCTAAAAATGTTTGAAGACACCTTCCAGAAATGGAGGGAGAGTGCTGCCTGAGATCTCTTAGCATATGCTTGGGTGTGAAAGAAGTAGGAATCTGTGTGGAAAACAAGGGCTGTTGTATTTATGCCATGATGTAAGGTTAGAAGGAAAATAGTATTTCTGGTAGAAACGCATCCCATAGCAGTGGGGCTGATCTGTTGCCTCTTGGCATACAGAGTCCTCCCTCAGAATGACTGATGTGTGTCAGCCTGAGTCTTTTGCTTTCTATTTAATGAAGGAAATGTACAGATGATTTGATGGTTCACTTAGCTATGTGACGGATGTGACCTTAATCGGTACTTTATGAGAGGAGAGCACCTTTTGGTGAACTGCAGATCCTTAGGTCTGTGTGTGTATGTGTGCATTTGTGTGTGTGTATGTGTGTGTGTGTGTGTGTGTGTGCGCGCGCGCATTGGTTTGGGTAGTTGGTGCCAATGCATGAACTAGGCTTAATAGTTTGAAGAATAGCCTGGAGAGAGTGAAGTTACTTAGTTTGGGAAAACAAAAGCTGAAAGTACAGAATTTGTAATTTTTAAGTTCTCAAATATTTAAAGGGTTTAAAATAGGAGGGATAACAGCTGTACCCTCTGAGCTCTGAGGACAGAGAAAAAGTACTGGATTTAAAATCGAGGGTGTGGGAGGTTAGGAGAGCACCAGAAAGAACATGGCTTCTCTTTCGCCTCTGCTTTGTTTATTTTCAGTTTTTTNAAATTATAGTTGACATTCATTATTATTCAGCTTCAGCTTCAGGTGTACACTGCAGTGGTCAGGTATCTACACCGTCCATGAAGTGGACTCCCTAATAAGACATATGTCCATCGGATGCCCTACAAAATATTTATAACATTATTGATTTTATTCCCCAAACTGTCTTTCATATCCCTGTGGCAATCTTGTGGTTACCAGTCGTGCTTTCTAATCCCCTCACCTTCTCTCTCATCCCCACCCCCTCCCATCTAGCAAACCTCAGTTTTTCCTCTACATCTCTGAGACTATTTCTGTTTAGTTTGCTCATTTATTCAGTTCTTTAGATTCCACATATAAGTGAGATCATATGGTATTTGTCTTTCTCCGTCTGACTTATTAAATGGGGATTTTTAATCAGAGGGGAATTGAGACAGTGAGAATCTAGCTGGATGAAATAATGCCCTTAGGAAACTCAGAGATGCCCAACTCCACATAGAATATTTTCATATTTAATGCAGCACCACCAAAGCAAATTATTAATTGAAAGTGGCATTGATTGGGCTCAAAAAAGGAAACACAACATCGTAAGTGTAAAACAACTGATGAGTGATTTTTAAAAGTAGTTAATTGTTTCCAAGGTGTAGTGGAGAAAATAAGATTTTTATCTAAAAACAGGCCACCAAATTTAACAGATGAGTCTTTTAAAATATAGGTTCTGTGTATAGATGCTTTCGTGTGTTTATGCCTGTGTGTTATATATACATGTGTTCATATGTTAAATCTATATTGCATATTAAAGTATATTTCAAAATAATAAACTAACAACCAATAAAGTAGTCATAGCCTAGTACTTGAAAACTGCATTGTAAGAATATTTAAAATGCATTTCCTGTAATCTATGGTCTTAGGATATCATCCTTAAGGGTTTGGGAAAGCCACATGTATAGAACATAATGATTTTGAGTTGTGCAGCCTATTATGGGGCATTTAAAGATGTTAAACAGATTTCTCATGGGACTTGGTCACTCATTCACTACTTGTCTGAGATCCTTTACTCCAAAAGCATCTACAGAAAAGGAGGGACAACAGGGAGCCACAGCCTTAAGCGGGTAGGGAAGTGAGTGAGAAAATACACCTAGTCTGCGTTGGGGGATCACCATCCCATCTGGAAGGCAATTGGATAATAGAATATCCACCCATCTCCATTTTTCATCTCCTCCCTGCCCAGCATGAAATAAAAAGTGCCTGAATAAGCCCTAATGTTCCATTTGCACCCTATACCTTTCTCCACTTTTAGTGGACTCTTTTACTTCTTTGCAGTGAAAAGCTTCCTTGGGGTAAAGGTGTCAGGCCTAGGAGAGATCTCAGTGATCCCTCTCACACCAAGGCTTGGCTGTGTCTTTAAACTACATTTTATGCAGAAGTGCACTGTAAGTGGACTCAAGCCGGTGGCGAGCACCCTTCTTTCCGGTCCCGGAGCTGCCAGCTACCCGCTACCCAACCACCTTGGTTGCTCTTGAACTAAAGGCTCATCATGGTACGGCTTATGTAATAATACACCTTATGTGCTATGACCCCGGTGGATAATTAAGACTTCATTATATGCCTAGAGTGGAATTCGCGACCCTTTCACAGTTGTATTTTTTAAAGGGTGACAGCTACTTACCCATTGTGCTTTCAGTACATTTATGCAAAACACTCCCAACTATTGTGTCTCCTAATACTGACCCCTGAGCTAATTAGCAGCCTGGTGTGATTGTTTCAATTTCTAGAGACCAATTAAGCAGTTGCCTTAGACCGAACTGACAATAAAAATGTAAATTTAAAAACAGAAACCAGGATCTCCTGGGTGAGGGGAGGAAGCCAAGGCTGGATAAGGAAAGTGGAGGGAGAGTGAGGTTGTGAGAGGCTGTTTCTGCTAGCAGAACACTGGGCCTCTTTAAATTCAGGTTCGACCACAGTTTACCTTCTCCCTATTAGTAAAAAAATAAATGAAAAAAAGGAAATAGCAGAGCTTCTGGGTTCACGCTGAGGGGGACACCAGACCTTTAATCATAGCCACCCACTCGCTCATGCGAGGCACCTCTTAAGTACAGACTTGTGCCCAGACGCCCGCCCTCTGAGAGAGCCTCACAACTGCATCTCAGCTTCAGTCTAAATAGACTCTCATCAAGCTTTCCTCACCCCTGCATCGGATCCAAGGAGGCACTGAACCGCAGGCTCACACTGAGCCACGCAGTGCTCCCCCAGGGAGATTTAAAAGCATCCTATTGTCTCCCCCACTCACCTTCTCCCAGCCAGCACCTCCATTTAGAAAGAGAATTTCAGTTGTCTCCCCAAAGAAAAAAAGCAAAAGGTGAGGGTTGCAAGTACAGAAGCCAAACTACCTACTCATGCCCCTCCCCACTCACCCATGTGTCTGCTCCAGGCTCCCCCTCCTTCTGCAGGGGGCTGGCGGTCAGGTGAGGTTACCTGGGCGTCCCGAGAAGCCCTGAGGGGCACTGCGATCCTTTCTCTCCAAGTCGCCCTACTTACTCCCTGCGGGGCCCCCAGGACTCTTGACCCCCTCTGCCCCTGCGCGCGTCCCCGGCCCCTCTGGCTCCGGCACGCAGCAACAGCCTCACGCCGCGCTCGGCTCGCCGACCTGGCGTGACGCAGGCGGAGACTACTTAAGGGAGGATTAGAGGCGGCGGCCGCAGATTCCCGAGGCCCGCAGCCAGCTCCGCGCGCTCCGCCCCGGCCTCGCAGGTGGCAGCGCGGGAGCGCCCAGTGCCGCTGAAGTGCCAGGCGCGGGGGCTGGTGCCTGGACCCTTTCCCGGCCCCCAACCCCGGGGCTGAGTGGAGCCCAGAGACCTCTCTCCGGCGGGTGAGAGCTAGCGGACCTGCACGTTGCCACCCCCGCCACGCCCCTCGCCCGGGCACCTGGGGGCTCAAGACCTGACCCCCAGACGGCGCCCGGAGGTCGTGCCGGCTCTTTGGACCGCGCCAGCTGTCCCATCAGTCGGGGAGCGCTTGGATTTCTTCCCCCATTTCCCTCTTTTAAGTACAATAAAAGGGAAAGGGGACTCGTGGATTTTTAAAAAAAAATTTTGTTTGCTTCTTTAATCGGGAGGGGGGGGCAATTCGCTCCCAGCAGGGAGGTGCGGCCCAGGGAGGGGCCAGGAGCGGGAACGTGCCCGGTGCTGCCCTGTCTTTGTCTGCTGCCTCCGGATGCACAGCGATGGGGGAATGGACCATCTTGGAGAGGCTGCTGGAAGCCGCGGTGCAGCAGCACTCCACTATGATCGGGAGGTAAGGGCGCGGAGCTGTCCGTCGGGCGGCTCCCGGGAGTCCCTTTTCACGTCCAGACCGAGCCCCAGCTGCCCCCAGCCCATCCTCTGCCCCTTCCCATCGCCCTCAGTCCATGCGCCTGTGTGCCCCCCGGCGTTGAGGGATTGCCAGATGCCCAGCGTTGCCCCCCTCCTCTAGCGGCTCCTGCTCGGTGCCCCCATCCCCTCCCTATGAAACACCACTGGGGGGTTCACTCTTCTCCCAACGGAAAAGGAGTTGTTGGCTCAGTCGTGGTCCCCCCACTCTCCGGAGTCAGAGCCAATCTCCATCCGGTTCCCTAAATAGAATCTACAAGGAAGGCAGGATTGTATTTGGACAGAGAAGGGCAAATGGGCAGATGGATTTGCTCTTTGGAGCAGATGTGTGTTTTTCCCCAACAAATATTCATTAACTTAAACTGTTTAAACTTACAGTGCCAGAAACCCACACACCCAATTAACAATTTTGTGTATATATAATATATATATGGATATATATTATATATATTCATAGCTATCTGTTTATGTAAAGCATTAAGTTCAATATTCATATTGAGGACAAATATCCAGTTGGAGTAGTTATATACACACTCTGTAGACTTTGAAACATACTCTGTTCAGATA
>NW_017731480.1:2722945-2725676 GCF_001890085.2 Hipposideros armiger
AAATAGCCATTGAGCTCATGTTCCAAGACCTGGAACCCTGGAGATAATAATACCTAAGTCTCAGCTCTGGAAAAGGGTTGTCAAAACTCCTTCTCAGACAAAAGAGATGAAAACATTTGTTAATAATAATAATGGAAGAATAGTACTGTATTTAAAACATATTAATGTCTTTGGCCCACTCCAGGCCACCTAAATTGGGATCTCTGATGCAATAGCCTAGGCATCAGTATGTTTTAGTTTCCATTCCTAGGGAATTTGAATGTGTAGTCAGGTTTGAGAACAACTGACTCAGAGATGTTAGAATAAAATTATGAGAATCAAATATTTGGAGGGAAATTGGGAAAAGGGAAAAAGGGAAGTATGAAATTGTCACAACAGAGCCGCCCCGTTTACACAGCATACAAAGTTAGTGACAAAAAGCTGTGGATGGAAGACTAATACCAATTCTCAGGGCTTTAAGAGTGGAAGCAGTGGCCATGGCAGTGAGAGCAGCTGACCAGTGGTGGAATCTGGAGTGGACAGAGGAGGAGGAGCCCAGAATGGAAGTGGAAAAGAGCTGACTAGTACAGGAACGTTGCAAAGTAGTGTCATAAAGTTAAGGAAGGTGGAATCTCAAGAAATAATGTCTGTAATTAGTATTCAATTTTCGTAAATCTTCAACTGGATAAATAGCTCAATAAAAGCTAGATAAAAGCCTCAAGCATCCACTAGATTTGGTGAGTGAGTTGGAGGTGAGAAAGTAGAAACAGTGAGCACAGACTATCTGTTGCCTTCAGTACTTCCAGACCTCTTGCAGGTTCCATGGAAGCAATTAAAATAAGAGCAGGCGAAAGGTAAATTAACAATCTCATTCCAGGCAAGGCTCTGATACTCAGTCAGGCATGGCTAGCCAGCTTTGTGACTGCCCAAAGGTTATGTACATTTAGAACATTGTTACACACCAGCTAGATTGTATTTTAGCTAACATAGATCCGGTTGGTCCAAGCCTAAAAGAGTAGTTGTGGCTAAAATGTACTCAGTGGCTCTTGTCAGCTTTGGGTCTTGAGGGCAGTAGGCATAAACCTAGAGGCCTGTGAGGGCAGCTGGTGCCAAATAGCAGTGCCTGACTCATTGTTGTGAATCAGGTCCACGGTTCCACCAGGCCAGTGTTCTAAGCCTCCAGCAGCTGTGGCAAACAGAGCTCTGAGGAATGGGCCAGTCCTCTCTGACCCCAAAGACTAGGGATGCTTTCTAAAACATGTTTATTTAACTTAATAAAAGATCTATGATCTATAATTATACCCCACCCTCCAATTCCCAACCCCTTCCTTGAAAGTCCCAATCTCCCAAAACTTCAAGAAATACAAAGACATTCAATTCAATTCAGCACTTTCTTGAGCACCAATAGTGTACAAGGGCCTGAACTAGGGAGTAAAAGAAATACAAAGACAGGTATAATGCACCCCGTATCCCCAAAGTGCCTACAGTTTACCTGAGAGGAATAGGACAACTTCTTCAGGTAGAAAGTGAACTGCGCCATAGTCAAGGCTCAAAATACTCTAAGATCTAAGGAGGGAGACATCACATCCACAGTGTGCATGTGTGTGTGTTGGGGGTGGTGGGAGAGGCGGTATAGACTAACTTCACCAACAAGGTGGCATTGAGATGGATCTCCTTGAATGAGACAGCAGGAGGTAGGGACCAACATAAGCATTCACTTCCTGCAGAGAAGCCTGAGGCATATATGGAGAACTGGGGGACTTTGTTTTGCCTGGAGTTCAGAGAGTAGAAATGGAAGGTGAGTTTGTAAAGTAAGCAGACCACATTGTGCATCAAGCAAAGGAAGACGCATTGAACTGGGTAGACAATGTGAAACACGCCTTTCAACAGAGCTCCTTAACACCATCATTTCAAGCCTTTTAGGTCCCCAGGCATCACCCATATTGTCCCTGGGTGACCATGCAGAGATTCCATCTCAGGATCAGCTTTGATTTGGAAAACACATTTCAATCTCAACAGAAAGGGATTGGAGAAAATATCCAGGATGATGGTTGGGGATTTGGCAGCATGGCCCCACTAACATTAGTGGAAGTTAGTCTGCTAAATCCCAGACACTGAGCAGAATCCTCATGTTTATTCACCACGATGACCTTTCTGCTGTAAATTGATACAATATTTCAGAATCACTTAGAACCGATTAAGCTTCGTTGCATCTCCCTCTCCTAAAAGAGAAATATTTTTGGAAATTGCTGCTGTGTGCACTGAAATGTCTGTATTTGTGGGCAACTCTGGCCAATAGGAACATATGGGCAGCTAAATATAGAATTGGCGAATTTTGGTACCTCTGAGACATTGGATCTGGGGAACTTTGTCTGTTGTACCTGTCTCCAGGTAGGGGACAAGCATTTTTTTCCCCTTTTTAAATTTATTTATTTTTATTAGTGTCAGGTGTACAAAGCAATGTAATAGTTAGACATTTAATCCCCTCATAAAGTGATAACCCACCCCCCAAGCTTCTACCCCTCTGACAACTTATATAGCTGTTACAATACGATCAACTATTTTCCCTATGTTGTACTCCACATCCCATGACTATATATACCTATATATGTAGTTATAGTTGACACTCAATATTATTTTATTTTAGTTTATGGTGTATAGTGCATTAGTCAGGCATCTACACAGCCTATGACGTGATCCCCCTCATAAGTCCAGTGCCCATCTGGCACCTTACATGATCTTTACAACATTG
>NW_017731480.1:2732444-2734919 GCF_001890085.2 Hipposideros armiger
TGAATTGCCAAGAGTAGCCATGAGTGGCCATCCAGAGGCCGGTGACCGATCTGCCACACCCGGGAAGAGCGCAATGATAATACCAACATGGGCCAGTGAAACAACGTCCTCCACAACTAGACTGAAGAACAAAAGGACAGCAACTTGTCTGTTCCCCTTTCCCCGGTTCCCCAGCGCTGGACCCCTCCCTCAATTCCCCAATAAAATCTTAAAAAAAGAAAAAAAAAGGAAAAGGGATATGGAGGAGTTGAAAATACCTTTTTATTTACCTAGAGTTTGGCTCTGTTGTAAGATCTAAACTCCTTCCTTTGTGTAGACCTGTATATTGTTCAACAAGATGCTATCATTCACATTCTCCAATAGTTCTCCCCCAGCAGCCTTGTATGACAGAATAGAAAACAGCCCCATCTTACAGATGAGAAAAGGAGGTTTAGAAACACTTATTCTTCAGTGTCAAACAGCCATACACTGAGTCAGTGTTGAAACCAAAGACTGTTCTAAACCCACACCTCTAGTTACTAGAATGTTCTGCTGTTCCTAATACTGACCCCTTTACGGTACATGTGAATATCTGTGGTCTTCAAAAGGCTTTTCTGGGCAGACAGAAACTCATTCTAACATTGGCAAGGCAAGAACATGATTAGATAAGCAAAATTTTTGGAGACGTTGCAAACAAAGCACATAGAACAAATTCTAAAACCAAATAGATATTTGAAAAATATTATTGTTATTTATTGTCTAGGACCCTGATTTTGGATCTTGATGAGGATCAGGAGGAACTGACAGCAGTTTTATTTTATTCATGAATACCTTGGGCACTAATAATGGACTCATTTATTGAATTAATGGATGTGAAGCTCTTACGATCAGTGTCTGGCACATAGCATGTCCTCAATGAACTCATGAATTGTTTAGTGAAATACTAATTTTATTTATTGAGTGCTTATTAAGAGTTTTATATGTAATAATGCCTTTGCTGACCACAACAACTGCATGGGCCCATTTTAAAGAAGGGAAAGCTGAGGCCTAGAGCGGTTACAGAGCACTGAGTGCAGCACGAACTCTTTACTGGCTATGTTTATTTGCATGTAGAAAAGTCTGCAAGGAATACACTTGCTTCTATGTGGTAGAGAAATTGGGAGGATTTAATTTAATTTTAACTTATGAATTTTCCACAAATATAATTTTTTTTAAAGATTTTACTGGGAAATTGGGGAAGGGAAACAGTGTTGGGGAATTGGGGAAGGGGGACAGCCAAGTCGTTGTCCTTCAATCTCAGTTGTGGAGGGTGCAGCTAGCTCAGCTCCAAGTCTAATCGCCATCCGGCCGCCCATCGGCAGCTCACGGCCACTCAGCTCAACGTGCTGTGTTCAATCTTAGTTGCGGGTAGGCATAGCCCACCATCCTGTGTGGGAGTTGAACCACCAACCTTGTTGTTAGGAGCACGTGCTCTAACCAGCTGAGCCATCCTGCCATCTATTGGCAGCTCAGCGGCAGCTCAGTGGCAGCTCAGCTTGGGCACAGCTCACTGGCCCACGTGGGAATCAAACTAGTGACCCTGTTGCTCAGAGCTTGCACTCTTAACCAATTGAGCCACTCTGTCAGTCCTCCACAAATATAATTTAAAATACTTAAATATATTTAATATTGTAATCTTACAAGAATTTTAATTTACTGAATTTAGAGGTAAGTATGGCATTTAACACTGTCTGGTCTTCTGTGACTTCACATTGGCCAATTGTTTGTTCATGAAAGTCTTCTCAAACATTCAGATTAAATCTTCTATCAGTTTCCAGCCTGGGCCCTGACTGACCCAAGCATCCACTATATGCCATGCTAATACAGAGTTATTTTGAGAAAGGTATTTTTAGACCCAGTTTTCAGGCCTCAGTGGAAAAACTGAGGTGAGTGGCTTGCTTGCCCAAGGCTATAAGGAGAGAGTCATGTATATATAATGACAAAGCCTTTCGATAATTTTGTCTTCACAAGAATCTTATAACAGGCTTATGGGAGCCAAGGGAGGTAGAAGAAGGACAGAGATAAGAGCTCAAGTCACTGACAGGTATGGAGGGCAAGACTCTTGGTTGTATTTACTCTGCCCACTGACTATCCTAGAACTCTGAAACTGTGTGTGTGAAAGGTATTGGGTGAAGTGATGGGTGACATTGGGGAGGCAGTGTGTAGCGGTGAAGATAGAATCTTTACTAAAATTGTCCAGGTAAAATTGCAAGAGGATTGGGATGTTACAGAGGAAACATTTGTAAGGCACACCTCACAAATATCTGAGAAATTTCAAAGATGTCTGAGACCTTGGTCCCAAAAATTGTGGTGTGGGCAAAATTTCTCATAGGCTTTCCCCCCCTCCCTTCCTCCCCTCCTCCCTCTCTCCCTCCCCCTCCCTTTCTTTCTTTCTTTCTTTCTTTCTTTCTTTCTTTCTTTCTTTCTTTCTTTCTTTCTTTCTTCTTTCTTTCTTTC
>NW_017731480.1:2741159-2744581 GCF_001890085.2 Hipposideros armiger
AGAAACAATGGCCTCCGCCGGCTCCCCCGTGCAGGAGAAAGCTGCCTCTCCAGCCCCTGTCCCAAGTCAGACAACTCAGTTCCTCACCATATGTCCCTGCTGCCTTTCCAGCTGCTGCCCCAGCACCGGAGCTCAGAGCGAGTGATTCTGTTGGTGGATAAGTCCGCGTGGGGTCCCTTTAAGAGAAGCGCCTGGGAGTGCAGCTGCCCTCTATCTCACTTACTCACAATCTCCACTGGTTTTCACAACCAAAAATTATGGGGACTTCTCTCCCCAGCGTTGGAACCCTGGGCTGGGTTGGGGCTGGGATCTCTGATTCCTTTAAGAGATGAGGGGACCCCCACAGCCAAAATAGCCCTCTCAATCTTTAATGGTCACATGTGGGTGTGGGACCAGCCTGTTCCACTTGTCTTTGATGTTCCTACCAGTCTGGAGGTGGCTTCTTCTGCATGTCCTTAACTGAAAGGTTTCAGCTCAGTTTAATTTTAGGCGATTCTCAATAATGGTTGTTCTGTAGATTAGTTGTAGTTTTGACGTGGTCGTGAGAGAAGGTAAGCACAGCATTTATCTACTGCGCCATCTTGATTGCTGCTTACTTCTAAACTTGGGGCCAAGTTTTTTTGCAAATGATTGATTTCTCCAAAGAAATTTTTCCTTTTTTGCCTAATTTTCTTCTCTCCATATTTCTGTTTTCCCAAAGACAATAAAAGAAAAAATTCCTAAAAGCTTTTTGTATGAAATCGGAGTGGTCTAAAGATTTCTGCTCATGACCTCGATAATAACAAATATGTGTTAAATATATCCCCTTTAACCTCACAATAGCCCAGGAAGGAGAGTGATAAGAATGATTACAGCCACTTTTTTTTCACATGAAACCAAAATGTGTAGGTGTTGTGTCACCTCCATAGGTCATCCAGCTAGTCCACGGCTGTGTCTAGATTCCAGGCCATGCAAGATGATATTGAAGCCAAGTTTTAAGATTTCATGACACTACCTCCAACTTTATTAGCAATGGATGGCAAAGTCAAAGGTCCTCTGACTCCTAGTTCAGATCTTCCTAAGCACGAGTCATACAAATCGTCCAAAACCACAGTTATTTTTAACACAGGTGGGACAGAATCCAATTCTCTGACTTACAGTCTGGTGTGCTTTCCACTCTACATGGCTTCTTGACTTGTGAAATGTTAAGTTTTAGATTGTCGGGAGTGATATCTCAAAATGTTAGGAGGAAAATGAATATACTCTCAAAAATAGTGGTTTTCTGAAGAGGTTGCAAGGACATGTGGCTGGCCAGTCTTTAGGGGAGGATGTTGGTCTTGGTGTCTTGGGAACCACGATTTGTTCAGCGCGGTGAGAATGAAGTGCTTTCTTTCACCTGGACAGCAGACCAAGTGGGCGCAAAAGCGGACATCCTGGAGGGGCGGCCAGGCCTCCCATGTGGTCCTCCCTTTAGCTGTTTTCTGTGATTTCAGAGATGAGAGAGGAAATAAAAAGCAGCTCTTTTTCTTTAAAAAGAAAACAAAACCAGCATTCATTTTCCCTAATTACAAAAGCAATACATATTTAGGGCCGAGAAAAGCACAACAGAAAAATCACCCTGTCACTCAAAGAGAATTATTGTTAACCACGCCTGTTCTTTGATGTGTATCTGTATAGATCTTCTATTAGATAGATAGAGGGTGAAAGGAAATATTTGTGTTGGTTTTTTTGTCGTTGTTGTTCATTTTTGTCTTCTATTGAAAACAAACAGCGTGTGTGTATAATTGGAGCTAACTCTCTAAATACAAGACGTCAACAGAGAGACTCTGGGTGGCTGTCACTTGATTTGAGACAAAAATCTTTATCCAAGGGTTGAGGGTGAGCGTGAAGCAGCAGGTCATGGAAGCATCATGGGGTATCCATAAAGTGATGGCAAAGTTGTGAGTGAGAACATACATGGCTATAATTAAATTCTGAAAGCCAGCTCATGCACTGGGTCATAAACCTTGGCTAACGGGATCATAGGATTACAGCCACACTGAGTGATCCAAACTCAGCTGGTGAATCACAGGGAAGAGATGAAGCCCTAACTCCTGGTCACAGAGGTGGCATTCCACCCCAGCCACAAAGGTTTTTTCCTCAGATATGCTTCCTGTCAGGCCTATGCTAGAATCCAAAGACAGGTGGCCAAGATGGAGATTTCATAAGGGAACCAATGTAAAAACTTACACATTGCATATATAGGGATAAAAACCAGGCTAAAAAGGGCACACAAGATAGCCAGTCCTTGTGAGAAGAAACAAAAATTTCCAAAGGAACCCTTTTTCTATCAAGTTTCTCTGAAGCGTATTTAAATGAAAGGGCATTTGATAAAAATAGCAGCTTCCTTCTCTAGGCCTGGGTGCTAATAAGCTCGACAGGCATTTATTCCTCACTTTGATATATTTGCTTTCCTTACCACACCTCTCTCTGGCACTCCTGGGGTCCCAGAGTGTCAAAATGAGGGCAACTGGCACTTAAAAAGACTTTCTTAGGTGAGAAAATACAATGACATAAAGATTTCTTTTTTAAGGAATGAGGGAAGAAGGGAGGTGAGTGTAGAAAAAGTAATGTTTTAAGAAAATTGGAAGGTAAACTCTAACTTCCCTAGTCTGCATTCTTTATGGGGGTAGGTTTCATATCTCCCATGTGCTTGGGGGCTTTCTGGGATCAAAGACATTAAATGAGAAACAGGAGGATGACAGGTAGCTGGAGAGTAGTTACAAGCACAGGCTTTAGAGTCAAACTGCCCTGTAAAAGTAATAGTCACCTATAATGTAGCAGTGTCCTATGATCATCTCCGATTAATTGTGATGTATTAATTCTACAGGTATTTACTGAGCCTTCACTGTGGGTCAGAAACTAAATTAGCTTCTTAACTCTTTCACTTTCTAGCTGTGTGACCTGGGCAGTTACTTAACTTTGCTTAACCTCAGTTTCCAGATCTGTAAAAATGGAAATAATAAAACTATCCATCTCATTGGGTTGTTTTTAATTTGATTATGTTTGTCAAGAACACTTCACATTGCCTGATGCCTACTAAGTGCTTAATACAAGTTATTGATTTATTATAATAATGATTATTACTATTAATGAGGCTCTAGGTGATTGGATGTGGCTATTGGCATATTGCATTCATCAGAGTTCTTTATACATGAGGATACTGAGAAAGGAGAAAAGAATATAGAAAGAGGATATGGACAAGGACAAAAGCTTTTTTCTCATTCCACAGTTTGTCTCAGGCAAGTGCCAGGACTCCCAGAGTCAGTTTGATGGAAGGAGCAGGTGATGTGTAGGGAGCATGTGATGTAATCCCGTTTTGACACCAAAGAAGGTAGACTGGGCAGCTAGGACATCGGGCTCCTAGCTGAAGGAGGAGTGATTAGAAAAGGGATATGGAGGGC
>NW_017731480.1:2747256-2751085 GCF_001890085.2 Hipposideros armiger
CTTTCTTTCTTTCTTTCTTTCTTTCTTTCTTTCTTTCTTTCTTTCTTTCTTTCTTTCTTTCTTCTTTCTTTCTTTCTTTCCTATGATTCTATGGGGTTTCCATTTTTCTTTCTCTCAGGAGAGGGGAGGAGCTCTTTGAAAGTTTTTGCACCCAAGGATGAAGTTTATAAATTACTGCTCATTAAAAAAAAAAATCTTAGGAAAAGAGCAATGTTTGAACCAAGGAAGAAACCACTGATGATGGAATTTCAGGTGTCAGTGAAGACTCTTTCTAGCTCACTCAAACAATACCACAAAGGGGACTTCCTATTTTTATGAATCCTTCAGCTCTCTTGTAGACTCAGGCTTCTGGGGTTGGCAGAGCCATGTGCACATCTAGTCCAGCCTCTTCTTGGATGTTTGAATTCCCTATATAGCATCATTCCCAGTGGCTGCCCATATCCAGCTGGTGGGAAACTGGTTCCCTTCGAGAGAGTTCACTCTGTCTTCTGGAAGCTCTGACTGCTGGAAGGAAAGTTCTTCCTTATGTTCTGCTGAAATCTCCTCCCTGGAGCTGAGGCAGCAGCCCAATAGAAGATGTGTTTTTGTTCTCTGGTTGCTTCTTATTCAGAATCACCCACAGGATTTGCTGCCTGAAGTGGAACTAATGGCCACATGTTTTCCTCTAGAACAGGGGTCGGCACATTTTTGAGATGGAAGAGCCGCCAGGGGTCAGCAAACTGCGGCTCTTGAGCCGTAGGCTCTGAAGTAAAATTGAACATGAAAATAAAACTATCATAGTTTCATTTATAAAAATGTTAAAGGCTATTACTCACATAATGGTGATTATGTAAAAATATATTTATGGCTCCTGAATAATTTTTAAATTGTTGTGAGGGACAGGATTGGCTCTTCCAAGGGTTGGCAAACTTTTGAGATGGAATGTACCCAAAGAGCCACATGTGGCTTGTGAGCCGTGATTTGCCGACCCCTGAATTAGAGAAAATGATTACTGCTGTGATGCCTGATACAATGTGCCCAATAAGGAGAAAAGAACCTTGAAGTTGAGGGAATCTTGAAGTTCTCTATGCCTCACTTTTCCAAAATGGGATTGGAAAAGGCAAGGCATAGAGAAGTGTGTTGGGATGTCAGAGTATGTACATACTAGATTCAATGGTTCTCTTTGCGAGGAATAAAAATTTTATTCTGAAAAAAGAAATAGGAATAAAATTCAAGTAGTAAGAGCATTATTTACCACCCCCACCTACCCCCACAAGCAATAATAATTGAGCCAGATTCACATTTAGAAAAATAGGCAAATTTGCTTGTTCATTCAGATCAAATTGGTATCAAATAACCACAAATTCCATATGTTGCTTTTTCTGTTTTAGTTGCTAAGCACACAGACTTCATGGGGTGCTTGCTAAATATGTTTGACACATTTTCGCATGTGAATTATAAATATTGGTGGATTCTTTTCAGGAGTGGTTGTCATTCAGAAATAGATCTTGAATGAAGCTTCCCTTCTCAGAAAAAAGACCTGGATTTCAGGCTGAAAGGCAGCCCGACTGGGTGTGGGAGACCCCAGGTATTATGTGGACGAATAGTGGAAATGACACTCCTTTACGACTGTATGACATTTTGCAGTTCACAAAAAACTTCGCCATTCACAATCTCATTTGATTCTCACAATTCCCCTGTGAGATAGGTATAGGGCTGGCAGCTGTCTCCATCCCAGGAATAACGTCGCGGGCACCAAAGAGCCATGATGGGAGGAGAAACTGCCAGGACAGAAATCTCCCGAGAATGACTCTAGCTCATCTTGGCAGTTCTGGGGCTGTGCTTCAGCGTGAGAAAAATGCACTCCACCACCCTGCTGAGTCCAGCCATTTCATAATTTCATTTGTTATCTTAGTTTACTCAGTACTGAGCCAGTGGTGCTTACATAAATGTCNCATTCCCATCTATCCCCCTGATAGATCTAGTACCTATCTGGCTCCATACCTAGTTATTACAATATTATTGACTATATTCCTTATGCTATACCCTACATCCCCATAACTATTGTATAACAACCACTTTGTACTTCTTAATCCCTTCCCCATTCCATTCACCCATCCTTAACCCCCCTCCCATCTTAAAGGAATCCCTCTAAGATTCCTTGTAATATTGGTTTGGTAGTGATGAACTCCTTCAGCTTTTTCTTGTCTGGGAAGCTCTTTATCTGTTCTTCAATTCTAAATGATAGCTTTGCTGCGTAGAGCAATCTTGGTTGTATGTCGTTGCTTTTCATCACTTGAAATATTTCCTGCCACTCCCTTCTGGCCTGCAAAGTTTTTGTTGAGAAATTAGCTGACAATCTTATGGGAGCTCCCTTGTAGGTAACTAGCTGCTTTACTCTTGCTGCTTTTAAGATTCTCCCTCTGTCTTTAACCTTTGGCATTTTAATTATGATGTGTCTTGGTGTGGGCCTCTTTTGGTTTATCTTGTTTGAGAATCTTGGTGCTTCTTGGGCTTGTATATCCATTACCTTCACCAGGTTAGGGAAGTTTTATGTCATTATTTCTTCAAATAGGTTTTCAATTCCTTGCTCTCTTTCTGGTAGGCCTATGATGCAAATGTTGGTACATTTAATATTGTCCCAGAGGCCCCTTAAACTCTCCTCAGTTTTTTGGATTCTTTTTTCTTTTTGCTGTTCTGGTTGGGTGTTTGCTGCTACCTTATCTTCTACATCACTTGTTGGATCCTCTGCTTTATTTAATCTATTGATTCCCTGTAATATATTCTTCATTTCTGTTATTGTATCCTTTATTTCTGACGGGTTCTTTTTTATGGCTTTCATCTTTCTGTTGAAGTTCTCGCTGAGATCACTGAGAATCCTTATAACAAGTGTTTGGAACGCTGCGTCTGATATATTGCTTATCTCCATTACACTTTGTTCTTTTTTTGGAGCTTTGTTCTGTTCTTTTATTTGGGACATGTTTATTTTTCTCCCCATTTTGGCTGCCTCCCTGTGTTTGTTTCTATGTATTAGGTAGGGCTGCTATGTCTTCCAGTCTTAGTAGAGTGGCCTTATGTAGTAGGTGTGCTGTGGGATTCAGTGGTGCAACCTTTCTGGTTACCTAAGCCACACACTCCAGGTGTGTCCCTTGTGTGGGTTGTGTGTGCCCTCCTCTTGTAGTTGAGCCTTGGTTGATAATTGCACATCAATGTGAGGGACTGACCGTTGGGCTCACTGGTTGTGAGTACTGGCCTTGACTACAGTGGAAGAGTTGTTGTGCAGGGGCTGATCCTACAGAGCAGGATTCTGGTGCCTGCCCAATCCTCCCCTTGGGTGTATTGTACACCCAAGGTGTATCATTTATAAGTTGTATCATTTATAAGTTGGCCACTGGGGGCGCCAGTCCCAGGACTACCTTGGAGGGGATCTGCTGTAGGTCAAGTTCAGCCACACCCCGTTCCCCACCCAGGGCCACGCAGCAGGAGCTAGAAAGAAATCCGCAGATGGCTGCCGCTCGTGTTTTGCTTGGAAACGCCTTGAGGGGCCAAGCTGGGAGCCAAGGCTGGCTGCCACTAGTGCTGGCTTAGGGTTGCACAGCTAGAGTTATAGGACATATTCAAGCCAGATGTTGCTTGTCTGGGTTCTGCAAACCTTTGAGAGGCCTTAGGAAAGTCTGCAGCTTGAACCAAGGCAAGCAGTCTGCATGAAAAAGCCACTGAAAGCAGCCTGGGTGTGCCCGAAAGTTGGGTGGGGCCAGGTCTCAAATCACCAGGTGTGGCGAACTAATGGTGGAGACTTAGAAATGGCGGCCACCTGTGTCCGCATGCTGGGAAGGGGGAGGGCTCAACA
>NW_017731480.1:2757830-2847013 GCF_001890085.2 Hipposideros armiger
GAGAGAGAGAGAGAGAGAGAGAGAGAGAGAGAGAGGGAGAGAGATGGGAAACAGCAGCTGTCAGCAGAGTGTCAGGCTGGGGACCTGCCATCTCATTGAACAAAGCTCCCGCCAGCTCCAACAGTGTCCGGAGTGCAGCTCTAATCATGGGTGATGGGATTGGCCCTAGGCTCAGGATTACTTCCTGTTCTTTAAGAGAACGGGGAGAGAGGATCCCTTAGCTGTTGCCAAGGTGTCACTTGTAAACCATTAACCAGGATCAGAGAAGAACCAGAGCAAGGTCAAACAAATGAACCCTGACACTAAGGCCTCCCAAGACCTTATCTCAGATGGTAACATTGGAGCATTAATCTTTCCTGGTAATCACAAACATGTGATGCTGTTTGAGTGGGTGGGTGGGGGCCCTGCATTTTGTATTTCTTTTAACTCTAAAGAGTGTTCCAACATTTAGTTAGCTCTCTTCCCCTCTCTCTCTCTCTTTCTGCCTCTCTCAAATCTACCCCCATCTTTTAACAGCATTGTTGACCCTTCTGCTCTCAGTAGCTGTGCAACTTGAGTTCAATGTCTCTCCTTTCTCTGCAGTTCTCCGTGGAGGGTCACTGCACAACCATACTGTAGACCCAACTCCAAAGCCTCAAAAACGAGTTTTCTTTTCTATCTGAGGGCCCACTGCTTAAAAGGCCATCAAGAAACAAGACTGGTGAATGTGGATAATGGGTAAAGCTAGTTGATTGGTACACGGGGAATCATACTATTCCCACTCCTTTATGTGTGTAAAATCTCCAAAATAAAAAATGTTTCAGAGACAAAGCATCAAGATGATTGGACTTGACCGAATCCCAGAATGGAAGTCTTAATTTAAGCTCTGGAGTCAGTCTGGCCTGAGATCAGATCTCAGCTCTGCCACTTTCCAACAGTAATTGGTCATGACACTTAACTTTTCCAAGACTTCCTCTTCTGTAAAATCAGAGAAAGATTAGTTTCCCCATTAGGTTTCTGTCAGCATTAAATGAAATAATAAACTCTTCTTACTGAGTGATAGAAACCATCTTTAACTAGTTGAAGAAAAATAGAGAGAATGTCGTATAAGGATATAAGGGTATTTCAAAATTCTAAGATGGGAATGCCACTGACTCTGTAGAGTAAATTGACCTCAGGGGCTCTATGGGCATCAGAACCATACATGGTTTCATGTCTCTGTACCTCTCTGCCTGGTTCTTTTACTCTTCCCTGTGCTGAAGACCAGCTTTGTTTGCCAGTCTGCACAACTGAAAGCTTGGTTGCCAACAGAAGCTTCCCGGTTTCTATTTTCTCAACTCCATAGCACTGTCAGGCTGAGTGTGAAGTTTCTGGTCTGGATTCCAAGTTTTTGGGGTCAGGTCTTTTGTCTGGCTTGGATAAGGTATCTATCCCTACACCTAACAATGTCACACTGTGTTTATACGGAGGCTTCCATGATGGCCGTATGGGTGGAGTTGGCAGGGAGACATTTCCAGATGAAGGCAGGGCAGTCTCCAAAATTTGGTCAGGTTGGGTGGTGGGGATGGGTCTAGACAGATAAAATGATAAGAATCAAAATGCAAAATGCTTAGAACATAGTAGTTTGTAGGTAAGTGTTGGCTCCTACTCCTTTCAACGGACCCATCTTCATGGCTTCAGAGCAAAGTCTAGGTTAGCCCACTCAGAAAGAAGGGGAGGAGGACTACAACTACAGCTATTCATTCTTTCCTCTATTCCAGAGTGCCTCCCCTGCACCAGGTAAAGAGGATACAGCAGTGAACAGACACAAAATCTTTGTCTTCATGGAACGTATAATGTGGTGCTATAATAACAAAAATTAAAATATATAAGGTGATGCACCTCGGAGGAAAACTTAAACAGAAAAGTGGGATAGGAAGTGCTGGGAGTTCTAATTCTATAACAAATGGCGGACAATAAGAAAGTGACATTTAGACAACAATTGGAAGAAGATGAAGGAGTGAGCCATGTCGTGCTCTGGGACAGGAGTATTCCAGGTAGAGGGAGCAGCAGGAGCCAAAGCCCTGAGTCAGAGGGAACAGCTAGAAGGCCATTGGAGCTGGAGCGGAGTGAGAGAAAAGAAGAGTATGAGATGTATAAAACCAATCACCTTTGCCGGGATCTTCAGGATTTTCTACCTGGGCAGAGGAGGAGGGGTGTGGTAGAATACTAATGTTGGTGGCCAGAGTGTCTGGCTCATCCATTCTTTAGTGATCTCTAAAGAAACCATTTCAAATGGGAAATAGATACCTAGTAAGTCAGTTTCTCATACTGTAAGAATAAAAGGAAATTATAGACAGGGCAGCAAACTGAAGGCTCCGCTGCGGGGAATTGCCAGTAGAACCCTCTCCTCCAGGGCTCTGCTCTTTATCAAGCAACTGAGATGGTTGCATAGTGCTGCTGGGAGAACCAAGGGTTTTATGAAGAGCGAATGTCTTTTGCACACAGACAGGCCACCAAAGGAAGAAAATGTAAGAAAGAAATTAATAGCCACTTGTGAAAGATGCCAACCCAGTAATTTTTCAGTGTCTTTAATTCTGCATATCAATCAAGAGATGGTCCATGTAGTAGCAGAGGAGAAATCACCTGTTATGTGATTGTGTCACACAGCCCTTTTTGCAACGATCACAGCTGAGTATTTTGAGTGAGGACATTAGCTAATTAAGGGCCAGGACGATGCATAAAGGGAGAGCCAGACAGAAGCCCTTCCCTGTTTCCAGGAAACCAGTGCCAACCAAAGCCCACACTGTTGTGCTCTTTTCTGGAAGCCATAATTTGTACAGTACGAGAGTAGTTTGTACTCTCATGCAAAATAGAGTTTGCTCCTGCACTTCAGACAACTAAATACAAGGGAGGATGTGTGTTTATTGGGTGAGGGACTCCAGGAGCTAACACCTGTCAAACATCTGGGCAGCGTGAAAGAAGGAAACGTAATTTAGACAGAGGAAATTAATTACAAAGGAGAAGCGCAGCAAATCCAATCCTCAGGTACCATGTCGTCCAGGAAAAGGGGTGGGATACAAAATAAGTCCCTTTACTCACCTAGATTAGTAATGATATCCACTCCCCCCTTAATAACTGATTTTGATGATCAGAACAAGGAACTTCTTTCTGCATTTTGAAGTAGGTGGTGTCTCAAAGAAGACAGTTCTAACAGGTAATTTGCACCTGTCTTTAAACCTAAGTAACAAAATGTTTGTACAAGTATATACAAAAATATTGGTGACATTGAGAATGAAATGAGGCAAGGCAGAGCAAGTAGGAAATTTTTTCCTTGTCTTTCTCATACGTGTACACTTTGGTAAATTGACCCAGCATGTGAATCTGGTCTTCTGATTATGATATGGATTATTATAACTATGGATTATTATAACTAACATTTCTTCCTCCTGGGCATCTCTGATATTAAGAGCGGGTGATTTGGGGGTAAAATATGCCAGATCACACTATATCAAAGAGCACATCATTGTTAAAATGTGGGTCTATCTACCTATTCATATCTATTGATGTGATCTGCATCTATCTATCTATCTATCTATCTATCATCTATCTATCATCTATCTATCATCTATCTATCTATCTACACATATGACACAAAATTCAAGGGTTATATATTCTTTCTCCCACTCCATCCCCAGCTACTTTCCCCAGAGACAAGAGACATTATATACATCCTTTGTTTAATGGTACCATATACACCATTCTCACATTGTCTTTTTACTTAGCAAAATAATGCTGAGAAGGCTCCATGTCAGTATTATGCCTCATCCCCCCCCCCCAAAGACTGCATGGTATTCCATTGCATGTTTATTCCATAATTTATTTAAACACTCTCCTAATGATGGATATTTTGGTTGTTTTTAATCTTTTGTCACTGCCAACAATACTCAACTTCTGGATGTTAGGCATTATGTAAAAACAGCCATTTAGAAACTGTTCAATTTGTTGATAAATAATGCTTTACAGTTGAACTGAAAATGTGAAATGACAGACTTGTGGCTCAGCTTGACATAATGGGGAGTAACCAAGTGTTATCTTTTCCTACCATCAATTACCATTGAGTAAATGAGCAATGTCAGGAGGAAAGAAGTGAAATATTATTATTTTAAAAATAATTTTCAATCTATTTTATCCACCTGGACAGGGCAAGAAGAGGATGGAAAAGTGCTTTCTCTATTCTGACTTAAGGAACATTTTCAGTGCTTTTATGTAAGCTTAAGTCTAGATATTAATTGCAAGACACAAGAAGGTGATACAATATGCTATTGTAGATTGTGCTATTTCAACTTGGGTTATGCTGATAACTACATGTTTCAGAGTTACAGTTGGTCAAAGGAGAAATATGTGTGAGATTTGGAAGATGGAAGCAAAGTAAATCAGACTTGTATGTGGTCATATGTGGTGATGGGCAGAAGCAGAGGTATCTGGCGGGTTCCCGCTGGTCCTTGCTCTCCTCTGCGCTGTTTCCAGATCATCTTCTTAACTTCTGGCCTTGCTGACCAACAGTGGCGCCAAGCCCTCCATAGTGCTTGGCGATGGCTCCACATAGCTGCACAGAGAAACAACCTCCCTTAGACCTTTCCATGAGCTTCCCCTTAAGGCCCTAGTCTATCAGCTAGACATGCCTGGCTTCTCAGATTTCCCTGAAAGGTCCGACATGTCTTCCACATCAGTGCTTCATATTGGACTGGTTGGTGATGCTTTCCTGGATCATTTGACTCTTCCTTCTAGACCTTTCTCAGTTTCTTTCATACTAGTGTATGGTCTCATTCTTATAGTACATCCCTTATTCCTGTCGTAATCATCTTGGCTCTGCTTTCTTGCCTGAACCCTGACTGCTACATACAGGAAAGCAATCGTTATTTATTTCCTTCTGAAATACCTTACCGTTTCTAAGGCTCTGTGTTGTGAGAGACAGATGAGAAACTTGAGGGTAACAACAAGATGATGATGGCTTCCTGTCGGCTTCCAGTTAGGCAGGAAAGAAGAAATGGCTAAAGCTCTCATTAGGAGGTCTGAATTAGACATCCAGAGGATCATTCTGGAGGTCTTCAGAAAAAGTGTAAGTTCTCAGCTTGAGATGATTTAATTGCGATCCTGCTTCAAGCCAAAGAGAGGAATAAATGGACCTGAGAGTCATCTCTAGTACTAATGTCATACCACAGCCACATAAGACTCAAGAAATGCCACATTAGGTCAGTTCACTGGTTTCAACCCATCATTCTTTTTCTCCCAGTGGCCCCAAGAGATGTTTGTGGGAGGATATAGCTGTATTTCAGTGCATCACCTAAATGTGAAGGATGCCTTCCAGCAGCCTTTCCCAAACCTGATTAACATTCTTTTCTCTTTCCTCCTATTTAACGCTGTCAGGTATTATTTCATTGCACAGGTTCAGAGGACAATCTTGTTTCCCCATGGAATGTTACCTGTCAAAATCAAAGTCCCACAGTTAGATGTTGTCTGTATGACTTTGCTAGGCTAAATACCTAGGCTAAACTTGGCTGTTGATCTCCCCCAAACAGTGTTATTTTTCTTTTATGTGAGGCCTATTGGGTTACTTATTGGGTTGTTGAAAAACTCATGATGCATTTTTGCAATGAAAAACATAGAAAAAATACATCATGACTTTTCCGACAACCCAATCATTCTATTCTTTTTCTCATTGTGGTCAAGTGTATATAACATGAAAATTGCCATTGTAACAATTTTTTCAGTGTATGATTTCATGGCATAGGTTACATTCACAGTGTTTTGCAGCCATTACCACTCTATTTCCAAAACTTTTTCATCCCCCAAACACTCTGTAACCATTAAGCAGTACTTACTCCTCATTCCTCCCTCTCCCCAGTCGGTACTATCCTCAAATCTACTTTCCATCTCTAAAAATTTGCCTATTTTAGATATTTCATGAAAGTGAAGTAATGCCATATTTGTCCTTTTGTGTTTGGCTTATTTCACTTAGCATCATGTTTTTTGGGTTACTCAGTTCTTAAGATCCCAGACTCCTTCTGTTTATGAGAGCTTGTTTGGAGGTTCTAGCAGGGGAGCGCAGCTACTCGTATACCCTTGACCGAAGAACGGTCCTCTCCTTTATCGGGGAAGGTCGTCCTCTTTGACCCAGCATGCAGCTTCAGGAGGGATGCACGTGGAGCAGTGAGGGAGGAAGGGGACACCCGCCTAGCCAGCCAGATCAGCCGAATCAACCCTGGCGATCAATGGGGTGACAGATGTCTCAGCCAGATCGCCCTCACATCCAGACTCTTTCTGTTTAAATGGAATATAAGTTTCCCCCGTCACGCTGTTTTGGGAATCTCTTTATGACTTCTTCATTTTGATTTCTTAACTTTCATCCTAGGAAGAGAAAATAGACTCAAATATACAGGGCCTTGTTCAAATGCAATGTTTAAAAAACATAAAAATATGAAGAAATAAATTCAACATGATATTTTTTTATAAGGCTCAATAGCCTTAAAAACAACCATTACTCAGATGAAACATCAATGAGGTATTTCTTTCTATCTTTGTATTGAGACAGTTGAGGTCATAGAGCTGCTGATATAAATGTTATTTCAAGGCTGCCAAGCCCCTACTATCTCATAATGGTCTACAAGTACTTGGAACACAACCCAGTCCTTCGATACATGAGAGGGATAACATGTCCAGGAATCTTTAATGCATGATTAATCCTTTTTGACATTTCCCTTCAGTGCTGAGGAAGATGGCTGAATTTGCTTGTGGCTGCATTGACAATAACTTATCTCTTCTTCTTTCATTCCTAAAGGGAAATGTCATAATGAGACCCACCATTAAATAAAACATGTCCATCAGGTTTTTTTTATTTCTGAAAAACAAAAGAGGCTGACCTCAGAGTCAGAATAAATTTATACTGACCTAAGAAAAAGAGAGACCTAAATATAGAATCTCATTTATTTATTTTAGCATTTGCCATTTTTCCTGTAGCAAGAAAATTATTCAGCGTATAAAGCAACAGGAAAGTAGCTACTGCCCACCTATCTAAGCAGATTGTAAAATTATCTAGTTGTAGAGATATGAGCACTGTCACATGTATAGTTTGTAGTTTGGTTCATTTAATCACTTGTTCAGCCATCCAGTTCATATATGTTATTAAATGACTACTTTGTGCAAGGTGCTATGGTAGGCTTCTCTGCTCTGTCCAATATGGTAGCCACTAGTCACATTGGACTTTGTAATGTAAATCCAATAAATTCAATAAAATAAAACATATGAGTTCCTTTGTTGTACTAGCCATGTTTCAAGTACTCAACATTTACATGTGGCTAATGGCTACCATATTGTACAGCATAGATGGTAGACCATTTCCATCACTCCAGAAAGTTCTATTGGGAAGCACTGGTATAGAGTATTAAAAAGTATAATAAAGTTCTTTCCTTAAAAGAGTTTGCAATCCAGTTGAGGAGACTGCATATTTATAAAGAAAAGAAATATCATTCTTGTTTCATTCTGCAATATATGCTAGCAATAAAATAGCAGGAGCTGCCCCTTGGGAGGCATGTACTATGTGTCAGGTACTGCTAAATTCTATACACATGTGGCAGAACAAAAATAACACATGAGTGTCTGGCCTTTTCCCTATGCTTGTTGGCCTTTCCCCCTTTTTCACCCTCCAAGTATGTGTGGGAGAGTATTGGCCTTTGCCTGATCTGACTGTATTGTTATGAATCTTTACTAGTGGGGGTGGGGTGGGGGACTGGATGAGAGGGAGTAAGACAGCAAGATTTTACAGTCTAGAACTGAGAGAGGAGTTAGACAAAAGTCATGAAAAGAAAGGTTCTGAGCAGCTGTCGGGTGTAAGGAAACTGTATAGGAAGAGAAAGGGTTTGTTGTGAACTATATATGTTCCTTCCAGTATAGAGAAGTGTGAGTAAAAATATCAAGCTATTTTGAGGTTAATATTTTTAATTGGACTGTGTTCTTTGATCATTACACTCTGAGATAGGACTATGTGAGTCACATATGCAATAAGATTATACTATCATTATTCTCATTAATTTAACCTTTGCTACTAATCTGCAAGGTAGGCTATTATGATTCTTATTTTACTAATGCACAGCCTAAAATTCAGAGAAGTTAAATACCTACCCATGGTCAAACAGCCGATAAGTGGCAATGGCAGATTTAAACCTGTGACTATGTAACTCCAATCTCCATGTTTTTACTTGTTTTGATTTATTGCCTCAATACAAGGAGGACTGAGTAGTATGTGATAAAGTGCTAAGAAAGTCAGATGGACGTTAATAATGGCTATGAAGTCCAAAGAAACAGAGATTATAGTGATCTGGAGTGACTAGTATATACTTCAGGAAGAGTGTGAAATGTGAACAGCCCTTGGAAGACTGCTAAAACTTAGATGGCAAATGGGGAGAGGCATATGAAAGAATAAACATGGCATGAACAAAAGCCAGGAATGCTGGCTGCAATAGAGGGCTTGTGGCCTCCTGATAATGACATTCTAGAAATTGGGGTTCAAAGACCAGATAGATAGATAGATAGATAGATAGATAGATAAAATAAATAAATAAAATACTGTTTGATAAATCTGCTGTTGAGGGGTATTCAAAGATTTAAATATGATATTTGAGATAATACTTAAATTTCAGCCTTGTTGCAAATTGCTTAGTCCTCCCTGGCAGTGTCTCTCAGGGAATGGGAAATAGGGGAGCTGTCTCCAAATACTCCATGAGATTCTATGATGTGATGGCTAATTTCATGTGTCAACTTGACTGGGCCACAGGGTGCCCAGATATTTGGTTAAAAAATTACTCCAGGTATGTCTGTGAGGGTATTTCTGAAAGAGATTAACACTGAAACGAGTAGACTGAGTAAACCAGATTGCCCTCTCCTTTGTGGGGGGATCCCATCCAATCCTTTGGAGGCCTTAATAAAATAAAAAAGCAGAGTAAGGGAGCATTCTTGCATTCTCAGCCTGCCTGTTTTTGAGCTGGGACATCGGTGTTCCCTACTTGGAGACTTAAACTTGGACTGGAAATATGCCATCAGGTTTCCTGGATTTCCAGCTTGTTGACTTGGGATCCTGGGACCCCTTGGCCTCCATAATTATGTGAACCAATTCCTTATAATAAATGGCTTGTATACATATATATCCTATTGGTTATGTTTCTCTAGAGAGCCCCAATACATATGGTTCCTGTGGGTTCATCAAGATGAAACAATGAAACAGGAAGTTCCATTCTCTCCACTTGCAGCATCTCAGGGTGTGAATTCAGGGCAAGGAGTATGCCCTTCTGCCCTCTCAGACCTCTAGGCCTGGTCTGGAACTAGAGGCACTCCTATAAATTGGAATCGACAAGATCTGGAGGTCAAGGGCTGGGTCTGAGTGATCTTTCTACAGCTAAATACTTAACAGTCTCCTTAGACTTCTAAGAAAAACTTCATCCAAACAGCATGACCTTTAGGAACATATACAACAGGAAAGGGAAAAATAGACTTTCCCCAGAGGCAAGGAAGGTTTGTAACCAGACGTGGGCCGGGAATGTTCTGCTCATGAGGCTGCCTGGTATCACTTTGAAAATCATCTGCAAGTAGAACCCGGCAATCCCCAATGAGCAAAATGGCCCAGCTTCAGTTCTTCAGCCAAGGAGGGGAACTTGGTTCCTTGAATCAGATTCTGAGGTCAGCCCTCTTCCAGCCACAGCATAAACTTCTTTATCCGGGCATTTTTGTGCACAGTAACTTTTGCCACGTGGAGCACTTAGAACATGGCTTCTCAGCCTGGAGAGATTAAGAAAACAAAACAAAAATAAACGAAGCTAAGGCCCTACCTCCAGACATTAAGACTTAATTCTTTGGATGGAAATCTAGCATGAATACCTTTTCAACACTCTAGTAATTCTAAAATATTAGCGGGGTTTACAAGCACTCATTTAGATCATTCCACAACCATAACTCATATAGGACTGAGACATCCCTAGATTAGCCCACAAATTCTGGGGAAAATTAGATTCCTGCAATTCTCTTATATGTGGTTTTGCCAGGATAAAGCAGAGCCCACATTCTTCCACTCTTACTTTCCCTGTTGTGTGGCAACTCAGAGTGCCTTTTAAGAGGATGTTCTCCCCTCTTCCCCCCCCCCCAATATTTCTCTGTTCCCTATCACCTTTTTCTTATTCTAGGCCTTTGCTATTTGAAGTCTGGTTCTCAGACAAGCCCCCATGCCATTACCTGGATGCTTGATAAAAATGCAGACTTCCAGGCCCCACCTAATGAGTGAAATTCTGCATTTTAATAAGACCCTCAGGTAATCTTTGTGTGCTTTAAAATTTGTGTCTCGCTGCTCTGTATCACCTCTAAATGGATCCCACTGGGATAAGTGCCCTGACGCCAATACATTTATTGTGCAGAAGGGGTGGTGCACTCTGTTCCTCTTTCATCTCCTAAGAAATAAGGTTCTTAGTTCCCTACCATAAAGCCTACTCTCTCATGTTAGTTGTGAAGTGAAATTATATATAATGTGTGCTCAGAGTCACATATTTATTTATATATATGGAGAGAGAAAGAGAGAGGCCAGCCGGTTGTCTCTGCAGGTGGCAAGACAACTGATTAATGGGGGAAGGAGGGGGAGAAGAGTGAGGACAGGAAGGGGATGCATGGAAATGCCAAACTCAAAGCTCAGCACTAGGTTGTGTACTCAGTGTGCAATCGCTGTATGTATGAGTTATTTAGATGCCATCCAAATTTCTTTTTTTTTATATTCAGTATTATATTTATATTAATTTCAGGTGCATAGCATACTGGTTAGACATTTACATAATTTAAGAAGTGATCCCCCCTGACTAGTCTAGTACCCACCTGGCACTCTACATAGTTATTGCCATGTTACTGACTACATTCCCTATGCTTTACTTTACATCCCTGTGACTATTTGCTAACTACCAACTTACACTTTGTAACCCCTTCACCTGTTTCACCCTGTCCCCAACCCTCTTCCCATCTATGACCTCAGTATATCTATTACCCATCTGACACATACATAGTTATTACAATATTATTGACTATATTCTTTGTGCTATACCCTACATCCCCATGACTACTATGTAACAACAAATTTGTACTTCTTAATCCCTTCCCATTTTTTCACCCACACCCCCAACCCCCCTCCCATCTGGCAACCATCAAAGTGTTCTCTGTATCTGTGAGTTTGTTTCTGTTTTGTTTGTTTATTTTGTTCTTTAGATTCCACATATAAGCAAAATCACATTGCACCTGTCTTTTGCTGTCTGACATACGCCACTCAGCACAAAACCCGTCAGGTCCATCCATGACATAGGTGTAGGATAAGCCCGTTCTGCATCTCTGCCCCTCCTACCAGGTGGCTTCTTCTGTATGTCCGTTGTTGCAGGGCTTCGGTTTAGCTAGACTTCAGGCAATTCTTAATAATGGTTGTTCTGTGGTTTAGTTGTAATTGATATGGTCCTGAGAGGAGGTGAGCACAGCGTTCACCTATTCCACCATCTTGATTGGAAAGCTCACCATCCAAATTTCTTGTCACCTGTTTTCTATCTGATTTGGCTTGGGTTCCTCTTAGCTTGTGTTGGGTGGGACTTCTTTCCTTTGTGGCTTAGTGACTGCAGGCCAGGCACTGACAGCTGGGTCTGAGCAATGCCTTAGGTATTTGACTATTTCAATAGGACACACTAAACGGCTGATTGATCCAAAATAAATCTCCTGAGCACACACTGCTTATCACCTTATTATTAGTTGAGAAAGGAGTCTGTTGGTATTGAGAGTAGAAGCCCACAGAAGTTTAAGTCAAGATGAAGTTCCTTTACCCTCATAGTCTCTCACCTTGATAACCACCATTGAGTGAGGCCTGTGTCCAGAGGCTGAGTAGTATGTGATAAAGTGCTAAGAAAGTCAGATGGACGTTAATAATGGCTATGAAGTCCAAAGAAACAGAGATTATAGTGATCTGGAGTGACTAGTATATACTTCAGGAAGAGTGTGAAATGTGAACAGCCCTTGGAAGACTGCTAAAACTTAGATGGCAAATGGGGAGAGGCATATGAAAGAATAAACATGGCATGAACAAAAGCCAGGAATGCTGGCTGCAATAGAGGGCTTGTGGCCTCCTGATAATGACATTCTAGAAATTGGGGTTCAAAGACCAGATAGATAGATAGATAGATAGATAGATANTGTGTCCAGAGGCTATATATATATATATATATATATATATATATATATATATATATTACAATATATATGTAATACAATATATGTAAGTATATATAAAACAAATAAATAGCATTGAGATTAAGAATATGGGTTTTGGAGTCAGGTTAATTTTGCTCGAATCCCTCTTGTGCCACCCGTAAGCTTTCACTTTGGATATGTTCTTTGTTGATTTTTTTTTTTAAAGATTTTTATTGGGGGATTGGGGGATGGGAACAGTGCTGGGGAATTGGGGGAAGGGGAACAGACAAGTTGCTGTCGTTTTTTTCTTCAGTCGAGTTGTGGAGGACATGGCTTCACTAGCCCAAGTTGGCACCATCATTGCGCTCTTCCCGGGCGAGACACATTAGTCGCTGGCTTCTGGACGGCTGCTCCTGGTGGCTGCTGGCGGCTGCTGGCCGCTCACGATGGCTGCTGGCTACACACGGTAGCCCATGGCAACCCACTGCAGCAGGGGCTACAGCTTATGCCGTCACCGGCAACTCACAGCAGCCCAGCTCCAGGTTGAGCTGTTGTTCAGCATCTTAGCTGTAGAAGGCAGTGTCACTGGCCCTCATATGTGAGATCCGAACCAGGGCCCTCTGGCGTCCCAAGCCAGCTCTTAACCAACGCACCACTCAGCCGGCCCTCTTTGTTGAATTTTAACATCATTGTTCTCTTCTGTAGAATGAGGATGGTGAGAGAATCTAATAGGGATGCTGTGCAGCTTAAATATCCAGTATATAGCATTGCATCTGGCACACAGAAAGCCTTCATAAATAGCATTATTTTTATCATCCTGAGTTACACACGTTAGCAACCTCTGTAGATCCAGGGTGAGTCTGGGATTCCTTTAGGGACTGTGGTTTAATCTCACTGAGATATACTTAGAGTTCTGTGTGAGTTGCTTTGAGGTACTTTGTGAAGAACATAGGCATCCTCCTCTTTAAAATAGCAGGTATATTAACTTTTACACAGGCATCTAGCCGCCTGGGAAAATATTTTCTGAAGAAAAAGGTGCCAACTGGAGCAGTCTTGGGAGATTATTAGGAACCCAAGAGTGTGCAGCAATAAAATTCAAGTCCTAATGCAAAAGGATTTAGCACTATGCATATGTTTGTTTAAAGAAAGCCGCTACCAAGGTTTATTCATTGAGATCATTTTTTGAGCCACGCTAGTTCCAGCCAAGAGCTAGACTGCATTTACTGTTCCCAGCCTGCTGAACTTTCCTGTGACAGCTCCAACTCAGCTCTCGCTGGAATGTCAGAGCTCAAAGGCAAAGAGTTTGAATCCCCTGATGCCAGGTTATTCTTGGCAATAACCCACCGGGTCCCAGATGGAGTCGTGAGGCTCTGTCCTCATTATTTGGGGCTGGAACCAGGAGAGGTCTCTTGTGTGGAGTAATGCAGGCATCGGAATCCCACCTGGGCACACCCAGGAGTCCTGTGGATCAGGGGTAGGATGGGATCACAGTTCCTTTCAAATTATTTCCTTTAAGTAATAAAATTCTTTTATCAAACAATGAAGTATGCCAACATAAAACAGATAACAGTCTTTTTTTTCTGGTTGATACATATATCTGTACATGTAAGGGACTTTGGGAGCCTCTATTTTTCCAGATACTTGCTGCTGTGAGTACTCACTCATTCATTCACACACATACACATGCTCAGTGGCCTCTGTTGCTTGCCACCAAGGAATGTCAAGGCTCTTTGCACATAGTTTAAAAATAGCGGCACTAACTGATCTCTAAGGTATAGTCAGCTCATTTTTCTATCATTCCAATAAACCAAATTAGGCTTCAGACGATAAGAAGGGATTTGGTGTGCTGGGGGTGAGGGTGGGTTAGTGTCTGCAAAGGAAGCCAAAGCTCAGAGAGTGAGCCTGGGGTTGAAGTAAAGAAACAGCTAAGGGCCAAGGGAAGGGCTGAGTAGTAGTGACAGACTTGAGCCGCTTTTTAAGAGGAAAAGAGGCAGGAGGGGATTTTGTGTCTCTTCTCAGGCATGAAACACAACCATTGACTCACCTGAGGCAGTGCTGGACTATAACCCGTTCATGGCTTGGATCATTCATGTACCATCAAGGTACCAGATATGCTTCAGCACCTTGCTGGGTAAGACATCCCTCCTCCGTGGTTCGTTTCCTGTGTGCGCCGAGTAAGGGAGCCTGGGAAGTTGGCTGGGGCCGCAGGAGGGGCCCGTTTCCGTGCACTGAAGCCTAAGTAAGACCCAAAAGCTCTGGTCCTTTTAAGTTTTCCTTTTATCATTTACACCTTATTATAAAGTGTGTGCTTGAGAGCATTTTAGAAGCTGTTCCTTTTTACTCCCTATACTGGGATCTGTAAGATGTAAGTCGGACATTTGACCAATTGAAGGCCCTCACGGACTAATCTTTAGAAGGATCGAGTCTTAGAGAAATGAGTGGTCTAGATATAAAGGGAAAACATGAAGTAGTAACTGGGTTAGGCAAACTCTCTGGCAGGGTTAGAAAATTCACTAGTAAAGAACCCCAACCGCTTTTCAAACCAGGCCGAAAAAGACCCACAAAGACAGAGATAAGCTCATCCCCCTCTAAATGTTGTCCTAACTTCCATCTTAGACATATAGATATTTCAAGCTCTAGATTTATAAAACTCACAGAGTCTCTAATAAAACCTGCAAAAATGCTCTTCTCCATGATCCAATATATGCTTCTCTCTTCCTGGGAGGGACTGATACCTACAAGGGACTTGTCAAACCATCAAGACTGATTTAAAATGTAACTGCATTTCAAAATTGAGCTTTCTAACCCAAACTATGTGACGACTGGTTTTTGTTTGTTTGTTTGTTTGCTTGTTTTCCTTTCTCTCCTCTCTGATGTACCTTGGGAATATAACCACTGAATGAATCTCTGGGCTGCTCTGTCCAGTTCAATGTAAACAGGAGATCAAATGGTCAAAGGTTAAGGGAGAGAAGAGGTAGCAGGACATAATCTCTATAGGGGCATGGAAGTACCGCTTCCCATCCAAAAGCTAGGCCTTCTGGCCATTGAAACCCTGAGAAGGGGCCAGCAGCAGTGAGTTGGTTTCCTTTTACTAATTTAGAGGCTGGATTCTGGACTAAGGCAGGCACCCGTGGTGGATTTAGGAAAAAAATCCACTGTGATGACAGTGGAAGTGGAGTGCCAGGGAGGTGGCAGGGCGCCCGTGAGAAGTAAGGATGGGTTGGTTGACCGGGGAAATTGAAGTAACCAAGGTAGGCTTTGCAGGTTCTAAATAGTCTAGGTGAGAAGATTGGGTTTCTCTGAAGGGCCCACCTAAGAAGTTCCCTCGGCGCCAGCAAGTCTAGTTTGGCTACTGCTAAGGCGTCATCACGAAACCGCTTGCGTCTGTCCAGTTCCTTTCTCCTCATTAGGCAGCTAGTGGAGTCGTGGGTGCGAGAGGGCCTGTGTGGGCGCCTCCGTGTGTCTGCTGCCTCCCGGGTGCAGGCACCAGGCATCTGCTCTTGCCGTCCGCCCAAAATAGAACGTCTCATTGTGATAGATTAATCCTTTGGCTCGGATACTGCCTGGGTCACCAGCTCAGCCTGCACTGCCTGGGCGGGGAAGGGGGGACAAGGGGCACTTAACTCATTCAGCACATTCCCTCGTCTCCTGCAGAAGTGCCCTGTCCAGTTGCTCAGCCTTTATGTAGAAACAGAGATGGGGCTGGCAGGTGCTGGGCTGGGCCTCCAACTAGAGGATTCTTGGCTTCCTTTTCAGTGGCTGAGGGACCCCTGGGGAGAGAGAGCCACATTAAGGGGGACTTTTCCTTTCCCTGACTCTCTGAATATTTACTTTCTACTTCTCACTTAAGCTATGTGAATTTCAGTTTCCTCCTCTGTAAAAGGGGGATAACGGTGTTACTTCATAGAGTTGGTACTATGATTAAAGGAATAAATACACAGGAAGTGCTTACAACTTCACAAAAGAACAAATGTTGAATGATTCCCTTTATATGAGGTACCTAGAGTAGTCACATTCATAGAGACAAAAAACTAGACAGTAGAATGGGAATGGCCAGCGATTGGGGAAAGCGGGGAAGGGGTGTTGAAGGTTATTGTTTAATGGGTACAGAGTTTCAGTTTGGGAAGATGGAAAGTTCTGGAGATAAATGGTGGTGATGGTTGCACAACAATGTGAATGTACTTAATGCCATGAAACTCTACACTTAAAAGCGGCTAAAATGGTAAATTTTATGGTATGTATGTTTTACCACAATCACACACACACAAACACACACACACTCTATGCCAGGTATATAAAGTGCTATATAATGCTGGCTATTATGTATTATTATTATCCCTTTTTCTCTTCATTTTATTAATAGTTATGTGAATATATTTTCTCCAAAAATGCCTCTTGATCATAATAAATGTTCCTGTCACCTCATTCATAGACAGCTTTAATTTACCCACACAGAATGAATGAATGAATGAATTAATTAATTAATATGTGTTGGGCCAGAAAATATAATATCCCAAAGTACATTCTGTTGCCCTTAACCTAACTTACAAAGGGGACAATGTTCTCCCCCAGTGAGTAATCCTGAAGGTAGCCCAGACACTCAGAAAGGCTACTATAGAGTGATAATTAGTGTCGGTTCTATAATTTTCTCCTTGGTGAATTGGTTCTGAAGTTTAAGAATACTCAAAGTTAACCTGTGAGAGCTGCCCAGGGACCTACCTCAGGGCTATCCTATGTTTAAAGAGCTATTTGGAGATTGCATCAGTATGGCAGGTACCCCAACGGTTTGAGCCCACCTTAGGGTGGACTTGAGGCTTCATTCAAGGTTCACCGATGCCCATCTCCCAGACTGGCGCTTAAATAACCCAGACTTTGGAGGAAGAAGCAGAGAGTCATGCTTCCCACTGAAGTCCATCCTTTTCAGCAAGGCGTGCTCTTATCTTTTCTCACCATACTTTATCATCCCACCCAAAGTGAGCAAGGAGGAGAGAGTCTGTCTGTAAGTGGTGTAAACCTAACTGCCACAAGTCTTAAAAGACATTGTAAAAAACCATAGGAATCACCTAAAAGAATTCTTTGGAAAGATCCAGAAATGATTGATTGCACCTTGTAAGCAAGGAGAAAAACCAGAGGGAACAATTTAAGGCTGAGAGCATGAAAACTCTGGAGTCTCACACACCAAGCATGAAGCTATTTTTGTGTGGAATATTTTCACAAGCTCTTTGGGGGTGTGAAGCTTCATCAGAAAGCAACAGTTCACCTTGTGGGAGACTAAAGTTAATTTTGGGGGACCTTAAACAACCTTTGGCCCTGGCTCAGAAGGCTGGGCAAGGAGGAGGAGTTGAGTGACACTGGGCAGCAGAAATAAAATCCACAAGGCGGAAGATTAAAATGGTGGATACAAAGGGCAGTAGAGAAAAGAGGAGCAAAGGCTTAAAGATCATAAGAGAACATCAAATGATGCTGGGAAAAGTTGGGAGACAAAAATGCACATTTAGGGGCAGCTGGTTAGCTCAGCTTGTTAGAGCGCAGTGCTCATAGCACCAAGATTGTGTTGGATTCCCACATGGGCCACTGAGCTGTGCCCTCCACAACTATATTGAAACAACTACTTGACTTAGAGCTGATGGGTCCTGGAAAAACACACTGTTTCCCAATTTTTAAAAAAAAAGCTCATTTAGGCTCTGGCCCCAGCCCTCCCACTGATCTGAATATTTTCTGCCCCAAACTGACCTCCAACTTCACACACTTTGGTCTCCTGAAGTGGGTTTTGCTTAAATTCCTAGTTAGCTAAAGATTACAGATGAGCCACTGTGTATAAAAGGTTGTACACTTTGTGCCACCGAGGGCAGCACATTCCGCTGAGTAGGCCCAAATGCAGCGGTGACAAGTCAATTCCTTGTCAGTCAAAGCCTCCCTTTTGAAGCCTCCCCATGGGGCCTCAGCACGAACAAGGGCAGGACGGCATGTAGGGACCTGATCTGAGCTGCCATGACTTTTGATCCCTTGTGTTGGCTCGGATGTAAAGATGCTTCACTCACAAGGGTCTTGGACCTATTCAGGCTCTCAAGATTAACTTTATGCAGGCACACATCATGAGTGCACACCCATACACCCCCACCCCAGCACCTGAGGCCAGCTTCCAAAGCCAGGCCTGGGGCCCAATGGGGCCTTGTTCCAGAGGAGGAGGGAATTGTCTGCTAGAAATAGCAAGCTGCTGCTTTCAACAATGGGGCTGAGATACACACAATCCACGTACACTTTGCACGCAGACAGAAACCCAGAATAAAAACGAATTCAAATAAAGGTATTTGACATACACGCTCAAGTGAGGAGAGCTGGCTCTGTGCCCAATCAAGATGCAGTCATTTCTCAATCCAGCTCTGCTGTTGGTGACCTTGAGCAAATCATTTAACCTCTCTGTTTCTCGATTCCTCTAAGTATAAATCAGGAGCTATGATTCTGACCAGCTAATCAGCCATGCAAGGATAATTGGAGAGAGAGAAAAAAAAGAGAGTGAGAGAGAATGTTAGTAAAACTCTTTGCCTATATACAAAGTATTAAGGAATGCAATAAAGACTTGATAGTGCTGTTTGGATATGCATGTTGTAATTTAATGTCTTCATCCCATACCTGTAGGCTAAGTGTTCTCACTAACTCAAGCTGAGATCTGCCCATCCTCAATGCTAAGCATCCCATAGATGCTGCTTGTCCTCATGGTGACAGTGTAATGAAGCAGAGCATATGCCCTCACTTACCCCAGCAGGTCCTGGCTTGACCTGCCAACTGATGAGGTAGGTCTTAGTACGGCTCACCATGTGGAGTAAGAGTCCTGGATTATCATTCACAGACATCTAAGCTTCAGGCTTCTGGTTTTGCTCACGTTTCTTAGAGATTGTGCTCTCCCCACCCTCCCGCAACTGTAGTCTCCATGTGAAAATAAAAATGTCACCATTTTATTAATTTACATTTAATTTATCTAAGAGCCGATCACTTTGGGATTTGGATCTGGAAGTATTCAATTATTCTGCACTTGTCAGAGGCAGAAATAATGGTTTCTCTTGAACATCATATTCTGTGCAAAGAGACTGTGAATCACGAACAAGTTTTCATTCATTCCAATGAAGTCACATCTGCTGTGAACCTCTTCTCAATAACTTACATATTTGGATCTTCGTGGGGTTCAGGTGAGAGAGAGACTCAATGATATGTATGATTCTATCACATTCTATCAAGGGGTGGGGTGAAGGGTATCATTGATGCAAATATTTCACCTATGTCTGAGAACAGTCAATTTGTTTAGACAATGGGATCTAGCCTTTTTTTTGCTCAGTCATCCCTGGAAAGACTAATCTGGTATATTTCTGTTTTACGGAGGGCCCAGGCTCTAAAACAAAACAGTGAGAGGCTTTAAAATGAAATGAATTAATCATTTTTAGGCAATTATTCTCATTGACTTGAATATTTTGCTTGTCTGTGTTATTTTCTGCAGCATTTCAATATAAATGTCTAATAAGGTAACCAGAAATAATAAGCTCTTGACATTTCCCTCCTTCTCTCGAACAGAGCCTAATTATTCCCTGACACCAACTTTCCTTGTCAAGAGAATCCCACAGAGCCTGGAAGCAAGGACATTTTAGCCTTTACAGATTAGCAGAGCTGAGGAATTTGTACATGTAGCTTTAAAATAGCTGGAGTGTCAAACAGGGGTCAGTTTTCACATAGGACATTTATGGTGAAGAGTCTGGTAAGTAACTCGCATTGCTTAGAGTATTTATTTATAGTAAATTAACTACTGCAAAACTCGGTCCCAATATATTTCAGGGGCTGTAGGGAAGTCAAAGATACACACACACACATGTGCGTGCACGCACACACACACACACACACACACAATCATCATCATCATCTGAACACCAGTTCTTCAAGTTTATTCTACCTTCTAATAATGATTTGGATAATTTTAAAGGAAGCATCAGCAACAACTACCGAAGACTTGATGTGAAAACAAGGCTTCATGCTTACAAAGGGAAATTCTCATTAGCCATTTTTGCAGAATTTGTGCTGGGCTTATCATGGGACCACTCTACACAAAGTAGGGAAGGCTGTTCCCAATTTTTTTTTTTCTGGGCCTCTTGGTTCCTCTTCACTCACCTCTGCTTCCAGGTCATCCTAACCATCACCCTCTTCCAAAGACCCAGAGCTCTCTTGTGGGCTGGGTCTGAAAGCAAGCTAGAAGGTCATGACAACAAGGTATTGTGAGTTCATGGGGGACGCTGTTTAGACAGGAAAAGCCTAGAAAAGGTGAACTGTAGAACTATAGCTCTAATGTTGGAATTGTGAAAGGTTGGGCAGAATGAGAGTGAGAGAAGGGAGTGATTGTTTTAGAGGGAGGGGCATCTTCCTAGTAACCTTAAAAACACACCATATATGTCATCTTCTATCCCGTTGCTTATAAAGCCACTGCTCGGCCATTCAAATGAAAGGCAAATTTTAGGTTTTCACAAACTAGGTTCATTTCCACGTTGCTTGATTTTTTTCCGCAGGAGCTGTCCATACACCTAAAGCCATGTTTATTGGTAGACATTAGACACGCTTTTAGGAACAAGCTGCCTGGTAAAGTTTTTCAGAGTTCCCGGCAGATCTGTTCCATGTACCCCATTTCTGCTCCTTTTTAGCTCCTTCCTAACAGTTCATTCTCCTCCTCCAGGGAACCCACCTGGTCCTGTCTATTCTTCCTGCTGCTGCTGCTCTGGAGCAGTCTGGATCAAAAGGTTAAATTCTCCATGTTAAAGAGGAGATGTGTATGAGTCCACCCAGACTAGTGACATGCACATGAGAACTGCCGACGTGCCTGGGCTGCAAGGTTCCCGCCTGAGAAACAGCAGGGCACTGTTCTGAAAAGCAAGGGACAGCGTGGTCACCAGGGCAGGCTGAAGGGCAGGAAACACCATGTACTTTCCAGTCTCTGTCCGAGCCATCCTGGCAGCTGGGCAGGGCAGAGATGGCTGGAGGCAGTAAGGGCACGTCTGTTCAGCACTTCTGTGCCTTTTGAGCCATAGAAACAGCTCATTTGTGAGGAAACATGTGGGTTTACACACATGGCTTCCCTCACTCATTTACAAAGAGTGCACCCCTCAGAAATGACTGTTATGCATATCTAACTTTTCAAATTAGAGCTGGTTTTTATACTCAGCCAACCCCGAGGGGGGACGATGGTAGGCACTGGAGAGCTAGGTTTAAGATAGGAATGAATCTGTGTCTCTGAACACCTTTTTAGGGTCTGTTGGTCTGAACAGATGATAGCCAATCATCAGACTCTTATCGGGGGTGTTTCGGTGGACATGGCCTTTCCTACCTTCTCTGCGGCCTAACTCAAACTCTATCCCAGGGTCCTTCTTTTAATGAGCTGAAACAACTCCTGTGGAATATTCCTGACAGATTAACTCTGTCTGGTTCACCCGAGTGCCCTTCACTTTCCTTCCAACATAATTGATATTTTGTTGAGCATTGATTGCTATTATCTGTGTCTTGGTTGAAAACCATTTTCGTGGCTTGCATGAAACCCTGCTAATGTAGCTCTCAGAGGCCAGAGGCTGCAGCTATAGAGTCTAGAATGCTAGTTTGACCTCTGTCCTCTCTATGCTGTTTGAGAAAACCTCTTCCTCTTTCTCTGCCTCAGTTTCCTCACGTCTGAGTTGAGGGTGTCATTTGTCTCCCTCTTTCAGAGATGTTGTTGGTAGGGAGAGAGAAGGAAGTGAGAAAGTGCTGAGGATATGACACTAATGCCCTACAAGATGGTGGTGACATGGTTGCAAGGGGAAAGTCACTTTGGATGGGAGACCCAGCCACGGCTTTAATTCTACCTTACAGCCTCTCCTAAGGCAGGAGGGCTCAAGTAGCCTGATACTGGGCATGGTGTGAAAGTCATCTTGTTATTACACAAGTGACACTACTGGTGTGTTCACCCCACTTTGTTTTCTTCATCACAGGGACCTCAGCGCCTGGGAGATGTTCAATGAGTGCTTGAATAATTGAACAACTGGCTGAATGAAAACACTCTTTGCTGGACGTTGAGTGCAGTGTCCTATATGCAGTAGCTACTTATTAACTGCTTGGTTGATGATGTTATATTTCAGCTCATTTGTCCTACAGGACTTAGAGCCTGGGGTCAACTGCTTTGGCATTGCATTGTTCTTAAGATGAATGAGGGGTGGAGCTCAGGGCCACTTACACCAGCACCTTATCAGCAATGAGGATACAGCTATCTATGCAATGAAAGGTAGTGGCAGTGTATGGCTTCACATGGGAAGCCCAAGAACTCCAGGAAGTTGCTGGGAAGTCACTGTTGACTCTAAAGAGCAAATGGGTCCATCCTTTCAACTTACCATTGAGCAAAAGCCAGACACAGTCCTATCTAGCTATGCCAAGCAAAGCCAACCCCTTCACTGAGGTCCTGCTTTTCAGTATTTATCCAGAAAACCCAGAACCACATTTACATTTCTTTCTAAGTCTCCAGGCTTCACAGTGAGGAAGCACATCTTATTTACCATAGAGCTCCAACTTCCCCAACACTTATCCACTGCATGGAGCAGAGGGCGCAGGGTCATACACGATGCACATGCTTTCCCAGAGTGAGAGCAGAGATGTGCTATGTCTTTGGTCCTGTCTCATATGCAAGTTGTTATAGGTATGTGATCAGGAGCGTATCAAGGAAGTATTTTTACATGGACCATCTCACGTGCACGTGGGGTTGCAAGTATAGCTATGTCGTGTCCTCTTTTCATCTGACAAAAATGTATTATATGGAAATGAGTATTAAAGGGGTCATTATTCTGGTTGCTGATGAATTCACAAGCCTCAGTATCTGTTTAGGTGAGTGATAACTGACCATACAAGTAAGGATTGAGATGAACAGAAAAGACTCCAACTTTCAGGACTTTATCATGAAGTGAAGGGGAAAATATAATATTGAGTATTGACAGAAGCAATGAGGAATTAGGGGTGAGTTCACATAAAGTGATGTGCACCTGAATGGGATGATTTCTGCAAAGCTTAAGAATTTTAGTTTTAACCACTAGCTTATTGGAATAAATATTTTATAACCCCCTAAGGAGGCTGCATAAAGGCTGTGCCTCTTTCCAGCAAGGTGAACACAGCTTGCCGGCATCTCTGAGTTGTGACGGGTGTAAAGTCTAGCTTGTAAATGCTTCGCAGCAACAATTAATATCAAATTACCGAAATAATAGTGTGTTTTCTAAAAGCCCCTCCTGCTCCCTTTGCTCCATCTGCTAAATGTGCTCGGGGCTGTGCACAGTTCAGCATTTAGAACACTCCAATCATTTGAGGGGAAAGTGACCTTCCCCCAGGTTGGAGAACCTTGTGCTGTGACCTAATGAGGACATTCTCTTCAAATCCGAAAGCCAGGAGCCCTTTCTCCTCTGGGCCCTGATGTTCTTTGTGATGTCTGGGGACCAGCGTGGCTCTCCCACCCCTGTGCATGCCTCCACATAGAGGGGCCTGTCAACACTCAGATGATATGACTTTCCATATGCACCTATACAATAAGGAGGGTAATTCCATAACTACATCTGAAAATTGGCCTCATTGCTATTGTTACATATCATATGTTGGAATTACATTCCTTTTTCTCTTTTTTGAGTTTATAATAAGCAAGTGTCTTGGGGCAAAACGAGGCCTTTTCCTGGTGTGTAACACTGCCTCCAACTTCCTTTCCATTCTTCAAAGATACCTGAGTTGTAGCCTCTGTCACCTCTGGTCTAGATGCTTGGAAGCGCCTCCTCAGCTATCTCCTGCCTCTAGCCTCTGCCCTTTCCACAGCCAGCCTGAATACCCTCCTGCGTTCACCTGCCCGGCACACTGCTTTGATCATATGCTCGCCTATTAGAGAAACTTCAGTGGCCCCCACTGATTATTGATTCAAGTCCAAACTCCAGAGCCTGGCTTTTAAGAGTCTTCCCAGTAAATATCCAACATTCCTTTCTCAGCTCATGTCCATCTACAGTCCACTTATACTCCATACCGCCATCAATCAGAGATACCTACAATTTCCAAATACAGATTACTCTTCCCCAATACACACTCACCCAGTTCCCTGTCTCCTTGCCTACCTTCTCAAGTCCTCCCTATTCTTTAAGGCTGAGTTAATTGTCCCTTTTCCACAAAGCCCTCCTGGTGGAAGAAAACACTCCCTCATCCCAATCATTTGTGTTTCTTCTTTGAGATTTAAGAGATTACTTATACAAATATTACATATTCACTGTGGAAAATTTAAATTGGAATATAAAGAAAATAAAAATGATTCACACACACATCCCCCAAAGATAACTTCATCTCAGTAGAACATCTTCTTATGTCCACTTCCAGACTTTTCCACACACATATACACACACCTTATACATTCTGTTTTACCTAATTGGTCGTGCTTTGTTTTGACTTGCAGTTAGTACTATTATATACATGAAATGCAGGCCATACTAGACTGTAATCTCCCCACAGGCCACAGTTCTTTTTATTCCTTATGGCATTGAGTACAGAGCTATACTGAACACAGTTATGTAAATGTTTGTTGAAAACCAGAATTAATTAATACACTTCTCTGAACACCTGGGGATCTCTTGATAAACATTATTTAGCAGCAATTAAGGAACAGCCATAAAAATTTATTTATTGTATTTGACAAACTATTTTTATATAGCTATTTGTGATAAAATGCTCAGGTTTTGAACTCTGTAAGGTCATGGGGAGTTGATCGCTAAGTACCTAGCAGATTCACAGACTTCCACTCTTAGCTTCTTAGCAGAAGATGGGAAGATGTAGGCGATGTAGGGTCCTAGGTAAAATTATGTTCTGGAAACTCCTGTTCCCAGTCCACTCTTAATATTCCAAATAAGGATGCAAGCTCCCATCTCTAGACCTCCCACAATTCCCAGTGCAATGTATGATTTTTAGTCGAGAAGCGAAGTGCTATGGATATCTCAATGCTCACATTTTAAATTCACCTACTTGGCCTTAGGACTGCTCCCTTCTTTGCCCTCAGAAGCCAGTTCTTTTTTGTTTGTTTTTTGTTTTTTTTGTTTAAGTTTTTATTGGGGAATTGGGGGAAGGGGAACAGACAAGTTGCTGTCCTTTTGTTCTTCAGTCTAGTTGTGGAGGACGTTGCTTCACTGGCCCAAGTTGGCACCATCATTGCGCTCTTCCCGGGCAAGGCAGATCAGTCGCCGGCTTCTGGACGGCCGCTCACTGCGGCTGCTGGCCACTCACGCTGGCTGCTGGCTACACACGGTAGCCCATGGCAACCCACTGCCACAGGGGCTGCAGCCTACGCCGTCGCCGGCAACTCACAGCAGCCCAGCTCCAGGTTGAGCTGTTGTTCAGCATCTTAGCTGTGGAGGGCAGTGTCACTGGCCCTCATATGTGGGATCCGAACCGGGGCCCTCTGGTGTCCCAAGCCAGCTCTTAACCAACGCGCCACTCAGCCAGCCCAGAAGTCAGGTCTTTATTCTAGCTCTAAAAGAAATGCCCATGCCTTGTTTCTCAACTGAAGCTAGTGTGGTTGCTAAGTGCTTATTCAGAAAATAGCTTCACAGGAGTGGAATGGCTATTTGAGAGCTGAGCTGCACAGTTCAATTTCTCAGAAGACTCATATGGTAAAAGCTGAACTGACCTGAGGTAGCCAGCAGCCCAGTGCTAGGCTGGGAGGTGAGGCACTGCCCTGGCATTGAGTTGAATGGGTAGATCGATGTTGTCACATCCCTTTTTAGGAACTGTGGAAAGGGGAAGAAATGTAGCTCCAGTCACTATAAGCATTTCTTTGGAAGGGGAGAAGATTCTATTATAATGGGATTGTTTGGAGTTTGGCAATGTAAATTGAAAAGGAAGGTCAAAGATTCTTCTAGGAAGATGCTGATAGTTTGTTTTATTGTCTTTGTTGTTATTGTACTTGTTTATTTGTTCTGAAAATAATACGTTTCTTACGAGTTCAAAGTAAAGTGCAGAGAATATAGGGCAATTCTGATTTATTTAGGGGAAGTATGTGTTTATGGAGAGGAAGAGGGAGCATGAGTATCTCATTATTTTATAGCCATATCTTACAGAGACATTATTATTTTGTAAACATCCTGAAAGTGTTCAGCAAAGTTCAAGACAACCAAATGGGAAACACCCAGTTATTTGGGGAGACACTCACTGGTAATGGCGATTTGTTGGGTAAATTAAAATAGATCTAAATGAATCTCAGCTACAAGGACAGGGTTGAGCAGTTCTGCAAAGGTTTGACATGCGAGTTTGCTGTGGAAATCATAATTGATGCATCTGCCTGGGTGAGTCCGTGCCTGTCAAGGAATGTTACCTCTTTCTCCAGGAAAGGAAGGTGAGAAGACATCTCCAGGATGAGTTTTCCTCCTCAGAGGCATTATAGGAAGGATGTTATGTTTCGTGGAAAGTAGTTTACAAATTAAAGCTTTCTGTTCTCATTCATCAGTCTCCTAATATTACGTAGCTGCTCTTTGCACTGTACTCTTTGCAATGTTATTATCTGTGTCTTGGTTGAAGCCATTTTCATGGGGTCCCCCATGATGCAGCTCATAGAGTCCAGAATGCTGGTTCAGCCTTCTGTGCTATTTGAGAGACTTCTTCCACTTTTCTATGTTTTGGTCCCCCCATGTCTGAGATGAAAGTGTTATTTGTCACCCTCTTTCAGAGATGTTGTCAGTAGGGAAAGAAGAGAAGGATGTAAGGAAGTGTTAAGGATATGACACTAAGGTCCTCTCAGATAGTGGTGACCTGGCTGCAAAGGGAAAGCGCCTTTGGCTCAGAGACATGGCCATGGCTTTAATTCTACTTTACAGACTTACAATTTCATCTAAGATAGGAGGGATCAAATAGCCTAGAATTGGGTGTGGCGTGAAAGTGGTCTTATTATTATATAAGCTATACTGCTGGAGTATTTACTCCTTGTTGTTTCCTTCATCACTGGGTCCCCAATGCCCGGGAGGTGTTTAACAAGTCCTTGTTGAATAATTGAATAACTGGCTGAATGAAAATACCCTTTACTGGACTCCAAGTGCGGTGCCTTTTATGCCTGGACATTAAATAAATGCTTGGTTGATAATATGCTGTTGTGATACGCTGATACACTGTTGAAATATGTGATAAATGAGGGGTGGTGTTCAGAGCTGTCCATAGCAGCACCCCATTAGCAAGGAGGGTAGAGATACCTACACAGTGAAAGGTAGTGACATCCCGAGGCTTGCCTTGGAAATGGTGAAAAGCCTGGTTATTGGCCTTTCTTCCACTTCCCCCGGTTTAGGGCTTAGGCTCTGCAATGAAGAGCTCTGTGGAAAAGCTAGTAACTAGGAGACAGTCAGACTTAAGTCCTATCGAAATCTGCTAGGATTCTGTATCATAATGACCATGTTCCTATGATGACAAAGAGGCTCCGTGCGGTAAGAGCTAATGACTCTGAGCAAATGAGTTAATTATTGGGTAAGCAGCACAGTTGGAGGAGAGATGGGAAAGTCTGACGCCTAGTGGTCATGGGAAGCGCCTGGAACTAACCATACATGTTTCTAAGGACAAAAATATCTAAGAATTATCGCTGAATCCTAAGCCTGGAAGAGACTTACAGAGAACCACTTCCAACTTAAAAAAAAAAATTGTTTTAAGACACCAGGTCTGAGATCTTGTCTTCATCCTGACTCCTGGTCTACATAGTGGGGTTGTTTAAAGCTGTAGTGAAAAGGACTGATTGCCAGAAAAATATAGACTTGTTAAAGAAAATCTAGAGCTTATAGCACTGGAATGGCACGATGGCTCCAAGTCAAACTGCAGACACCATTATCCAATTTAAGAAAGGACTGAAGAGACATGCCCTTGAGTTCAGGAATTACACACCTTCCTTTCTCAATTTGTCTATAAAAATAGTAGACTTGGATGGAGTGATTTCAACGGCTCTCTTCAGCTCTACAACATCTCAAAGTTTTCAACAGATGGATATGTAGGTACATTAGTGAGTAATTGAATTATCTGCAGCAAGCCATTGAATCTCTCTATGCAGTGGTCCATGGAAAAGTGGAAAATAATTTTATTCCCTGAAAATCTTTCTGGAAGGTAATTTAGCTATAGTTAACAAAAGGAGCTTAACAAAGTCAAGTACTTCCACATAATGAAATACTGTAAAGGAGTTTTTTTAAAAATTAAAGCAAGCCTATATGTTCTAATATTGTAATATTGAGAATATCTTGATCATTATTTTTGCAGCATGTGTTAAAATATGTATTGAAATGTTTGAAAATCTCAATGTCAAATGGTGAGGTTATTTGTGTGATCTTTCACTCTATGCCTTTTTGTACTGTGTGATTTATTTTTGGCAATGAGCATATATAATTTCACAAAAATCAACAATAGTCACAACAAATTCAAGGCTGTTCACTGTGCTCTTGGTGTTTTGTTTTCAGGAAATAGTGATTTTGTTCCCATGTGGAGCAGGTGACCAGAGCCAACTATGAATCCTTGGAAAAAAGAATAGAAAATGTCACCCATTGAAAACAAGTAGACTCCATTCCCACTTTTCCATCAATCTTCCAGTTGCATGCTGCACATTTCAAATAAGGAGCCTCCTATAGTCATGCTTTCATCTCTGCCCAACAGAACCAAGGGCGTCTTATATTTACACTTCAACAGTCAGACAGAGGTCTGGTTCCTGAGTACCACTCACCAGGAGATGTCCACCAGCCACAGTGGGCACCAAGGTACTGCCCCTTGCTCTTCTGCTATTGGGTGGAGGTGGTAAGGGATAAAGAAGAGAGCCCAAATCCCACTGTGAGGGGAGCGGGTCTGCATGGGATCATGGCATGGAAAGTTACAACAGTGGCAGGAAGTGAAGAGATGGAGCCATAGCTGATACCTACTATAGACCATCTCAAGGAAGTAAAAGCCAGAGCCTAAAAATGACCACTTAGACCCCATTTGGGGAGGGTCAAGGCCCAGTTAGCTCTTTGCCTAGAAAGAACTGTACCAGAGAGTGGAGTTACTCTTCTGTTGCTGAATAGTTCCTCTGTGCTGAAGCTCTGACCCTTTCCCAAGTGATTTCTCAGAGTCTCTCCAGGCATACAGGGCACTGAGGAGGGACCCATGGGCAATTCTCAGTCTTTGCTTTTGAAGCACTTCCTGGGATATTTTGCTTGCTGTTAGGAGGCAGCAAATAAACAGAATCTCTCCATTTCCTGTGTTTTTCACTTCCTCTTTTTTCTTTTTGTTTAATCATGAAGATAAGATCTGTTCACCCCTCCCCCCAAAAAAACGGATTAAGAAAAATCAAAATCTGTGAGTATTTATAAACTTTGAGCCATGATCTGTCTGTTTGTATAGGCATCACTGGTAATGACATTGATAATGATAATGATGATGATCCCCAGGCAGCTTGCTAAGTTTTTTTTTTTTTTTAAAGATTTTATTAGGGAATTGGGGAAGGGGAACAGACAAGTTGCTGTCCTTTTGTTCTTCAGTCTAGTTGTGGAGGACGTCGCTTCACTGGCCCATGTTGGTATTATCATTGCGCTCTTCCCTGATGAGGCAGATTGGTCGCCGGCCTCTGGATAGCCGCTCACAGCGGCTCTTGGCAGCTCACACCAGCTGCCGCCCACTCACACTGGCTTCCAGCCACACACGGTAGCTTATGGCAGCCCACTGCAGCCTCACTGCAGCCTATGCCATCGCCAGTGACTCACGGCAGCCCAGCTCCAGGTTGAGCTGTTGTTCAGCATCTTAGCTGTAGAGGGCAGTGTCACTGGCCCTCATGTGGGATCCGTACCTGGGCTCTGCTGCTCAGAGCTGGTGTCCCAAGCCAACTCTTAACCAACGCACCACTTGGCCAGCCCACTAAGTAATTTTCTTAATGACATGTTTTAAACTTTACTAAAATCTGGGACATAGGAGAATCCATTTTATAGATAAGGAAACCAATGCTTAGAGAGCTTACCAGAACTTCTTCAAAATAACACTTGTGTCTTCTCACCTAGTTCTCTCCTGACTATATTATAAACTCCTCTAGAGAAGGGCCTATATCTTATTTATCCTTGCACCTTTGGGCCTAATTGCTTCAAAATCACTATTTCAGAATCTTAATCAACTATTGAACTTATGTTAGGAATCAGTTACCAGTAACAACAACCTTAACAGCTAACAGTTATTGGACAAAATGAGAATCAATTTAGCAAAATAGTAATGAGCCTGGCTTCCGAAATAAGAATTGTGACTCCAACACTGACTAGCTGTCCAGATTAGTGCAAATTACTTAACCTTTCTGTCTCTTAATTTCCTCAATTGCAAAATAAGGAATGGAGCCCTTAACACATATGGTCATTATGAGGGGTCAGTGAATTAATATCTATAAAGTGCCCTATAGAGTCCAGTACACCCTTATTATTATTATTATTACTGTGTTCTTAATGTACAGTATTTTGCATGCATTGTCTCATTGAACCCTTGTGACAAGTCTATTCAGATAGGAAACTATCTGGCAGGCTCAGAGAGGTTAAATAACCAGCCAAAGGGAAGGAACCAACCAGTGGAAGGGCTAGGATTCCAAATCAGCTTTGACTCCAGAGCCCAGCCTCTGTTGCCTGCCCAATGCTATTGACCTGACCAAGACAATAACAAAATATTATGGAGTAGAGAAGGCTGTTTAATTACCATCCCTGTTGTAACAGGAAGATTTGTGTTTCAGAGTTCTTTCATACAAGATCCTCAAGTTTGTTTCTGAGGCTAGAACCAAGTGGTCTATTTTTTTAAGTGTCTGGTAAGTCAGAACTTTTTCATTGCTGAGTGATAGCAGCCAATTTATTGGCTGACTAAATGAAATGCCCAAGGATAGATCTCCCCTACTTTCAGATATGACTTGATTCAAGTGTCAAGTGATGTCATCAGGAATATTTCTGTCATCATTGGTGAGCTGTTTTCCCCTCTGTTGGCTTCTTTTTCACTCAGGCTTTACCTTCTTAGAGGCCAGATAGACACCAGGGGTTCTGAGCTTATACCTTAATAGTCACATCTATTAAACAAGGGCTTCTCTCTCAATTGTTCCAGCAAAAATCCTGCATGGCATCTCATTAACCTGGAGCCACACTGCCCTCCGTGAACCAAACCTTGTGACCTGGGTGACGGAATGCTTTGAATGCCTAGGCTTGGGTTAAGTGCCACTCCCTCACTCCCCCAAAATAAAATTAGGCACATGGACTAAGAGTGGGGGTCAGGTGGCTTTCCAAAAGAAGTGTTCAGTTGCTATTACCATACGAAGGAGGCATGGATGCAGGTTAGGCAGAAAGGATCTCTGTCTACGACCATGCTGTTCACTTGCAGGATGTGGTGACTTGGACAGGAGTGAGCAAACTGGACTCCACGGCCCTCTGGTTGAGGAAATTTACACACATCCCTTAGCTCCTCACAGCTTCAGTTCTCTCATTGGCGGTAACTTCTAACCTTGATGCATACCCCATTGACTTCTCATAATAACCCAATAATGTGAATACTTCCATTAGTCTACAACTTTTATTTTACAGTTCAGAAAACCAAAGTACAGATCAATGAATCACTTGTCCAAGGTCTCACAGCTGGAAAGTGGCTGAGTCAGGATCTGAACTCAGCCAGGCCAACTCGTGAGCCTCCACTCTTAACCATTAGGCTGTACTGCCACTTATCTGGACAACGATGAGACTGGACAAGATGAGATTCCACCCTCCACCCCCGTTTTCTCAGCCTCAATGTTCTATATTTTTAAAAGAAGAAGGGGAGGAATAATTAATAATAGAATGGAAACTCCTGAAAGCCCCATTTTATAATAAATGCTAATTTGGAGGGATAATGTTGATCTGGTCGCTTGGTTTCATGCATTCTTATCTTGAATGGATGTTTGCTGAATCTGTTAACAAGACAACTGTTGCTCTGTCATTTCCAAATGAATTTTGAGTATCTTTTAAAATAGCCAGCACACCAAAGTCTTTGTTCATTGTCAGTTTAGTTGTAGAAATATAAGGATTTCTCAGTGCAGGTGTGTACAGCACACTATTTACTGAAACTTAATAGATGAATATGACTGAAGCAGGTATTTTTCTGCCTAACAGTAACTTCCTTTTCATTGTTTCCTTTTAATGAATTATTCACTAAACATCAAGATGACTTAAATATTCTCCTGCTTTAAGCTGCTTATCTTCAAAATCTACTTCTGGAACTATACTTTGTCACCAGATGACTTAAGGTCAAAGCAGTTTATAAATTAGTAACTTACATCAAAGTGAAAAGTAGCTACTTAATGTTGAATAATGAATAAGGCAAGGTCTTTTCAGGTTGGTAATTCATGGTTAAATAAATAAAAATAGTCATGTAACAAGAAAAGTTCACTTAGGCGGTTCAATAATATAAAGATTAAACTATAGTCTTTGGTATAAAAATATCAACATTAAATATATAGTATATTCATTTTAAAAATTTATTTAGCAAAATTTAACTTAAATTTCTTGGCATCTTAAAGAAATGTTTGAGTTGATAGATTGTTCTGTTGGAGGGGTGTATGTTCCAAATTGTCCTCTTCTTGTTTGAGATTATTTGTTCAAGCTTCTCACCAACATAACATATTAAGATTTTTGAAGAGGCAACAACTGGTATCATGAGTCTAATTATCTATATAGTAGTCATGCAGTTTGGTCAGTGCTAAGAAGAATTTAACAATCATACATAATAATTTTCTTCTTCTGAGTTCCCTTCCTAAAAAAAAAAAAAAGAGTGGTATATGTAATAAAAACTACAAATATAGCATCAGCAACCACTACTATTTATGTAGCATTTTCACTGGACCAGGATGTGTGCTAAGTAAGTATTTTACTTACATTTAGTCATGTAACTCTAACAAATCTGTAAAGTGGATATCACTATACTGTTCTTTTTTTTGAGGTGAGAGTAAGAGAAGTTAATTAAAATTCCCAACTTCACACAGCTACTAAGTGGTAGGCTTAAGGTTTATACTTTCTCAAAGTCCTATTCTAAGGCTTACATCTTGCTCTACAGTTCAGATAAATTTACATTCAGAACTCTGACACAGACCCTGTATAAAGCATCCCCTTGACATTCTGTTGAGAGCTTAATAGTTCCTGAATAGAGAAAATGTTCTTTTTTATGGCTCCCCAAGGACTAGATCTATAGACTATTTTGTAAGAATAATACTGAGGGTGAAGAAAGGTGACTATGAATTGGGGTCCATTCAGATCATATTGTCATTGAAACTGTGCTTAGATCATGGGAAGTTTTGCTCTTTAAGCCACTGGCATTGACTTTTTTAGCACAAAACACCACATGCATTATGCTGTCATCAGAGCCATCCTCAGTGATAATTGTAACATGCCAGCAATGAAAACACCCAGACCTAGCTCCCATGGCCTACTTCTGAAAGGAACCGCATGGCTTTACAATTATCACTTAGACTGGCAGGGAGAAGGGGAGGGTGGGAGAGCAGCAGGAGGAGAAATCTTTTCAATCTGGATGAACAGATCAGCTGCCTTGGACACCATGCTGTTCTGGCCAAGCCAGGGTTCCTGTGACATCATGCCCCACTCTCCTACTGTCAGCAAAATTCCCTGAGGACAACAGCTGCCACTGCCTACAAACGAGTGTTTGTGCTCACTCCACTGGGGCACGCATGCCAATTCCTCCTTTTCACAAAGCTGCTCATCGCCCTTCTACTTACCCTAGATGCTGAGTCCAGTGAAGATGGGAATGCTGGAAATACATGTTTCCATGATAGTTAGAGGACCACAGCTGAGATGGCCAGACACTGGCCATCTCCAGAACTTTCCTACCAAGGTGCCACAGGTGGGTTCTAGGTAGCAGAGATATAGGTCTCTTTTGCCCTCGAGCCAGCAGGAAGGGGCCCTGGGAGGCCAAAGCCCCAGCAGGTACCTCCATTTTTCCAGGGTACCATTCACGTATTAGGGTTTCTCATTTGTGCCAGGATGTGAAAGGGTTTGGGCAGCGCTGATAAAACAACTGGTTACGACTCAAATGCTATTTCAATTGTCATTAATAACAATATAAAAGTACAAAGGATCTCAAATTCTTATTTCCTGAATAATAAGAAAAACATGTCAGATATCTAAATTCTGCCTCTTATTTACTCATTTTGTGATCTATGATAAGACTATAATTATGAGACCAGCTGAGTGGCGCGATGGTTAAGAACTGGCTTGGGACGCCAGAGGGCCCCGGTTCAGATCCCACATATGAGGGCCAGTGACACTGCCCTCCACAACTAAGATGCTGAACAACAGCTCAGCCTGGAGCTGGGCTGCCGTGAGTCGCCGGCGACGGCGTAGGCTGCAGCTTCTGTGGCAGTGGGTTGCCATGAGCTACCGTGTGTAGCCAGCAACCAGCTTGAGCAGCCAGCAGCCGCAGTGAGCCGCCATCCAGAAGCCGGCGACTGATCTGCCTCGCCCAGGAAGAGAGCAATGATGGTGCCAACTTGGGCCAGTGAAGCAACGTCCTCCACAACCAGACTGAAGAACAAAACGACAGCAACTTGTCTGTTCCCCTTCCCCCAATTCCCCAGCACTGTTCCCATCCCCCCAATTCCCCAATAAAAATCTTTTATAAAAAGAAGACTATAATTATGTACAAATAACCAGAAAATGCAATTGTTCAGGTTTTCATGTTTCAAAGTGAAGATTCTTAAGCATAACCTTAAAGAGTACTGTGAGATTATTCAGGGCCTTTGAATCATTGAAGGCTAAAGTATTTTCTGACATTGTTGGGTATTTGATTGTAGTGTAATTCATCATGAAATTGTAATCCACTTATGATGTGACATTGAAGCATTTTACAGTTTTATCACTGTAAGCTTAGCTATTCTGAGATACTTTGACTGTGATTAAGGTAATTTACCAAATCCTCAATTATAAAACAGTGATTATGCTTTGGTTATGGAGTTGTAACCTTATTACCCAGATTCCCTAACTTTGTTACTTCATCAACCAGATTAATGGAGAGACTGCCTTCATTTTCTACTCAATAATTATAATTTTCCTTAAAATTAAGTACAGCAAATTTGAAGATGTTCTATTTTCAAGGACGATACGTAAGGAAAAAGATTTAAAGAAATCAAGACATACTTTTCTACTAGTTCTTAACTTATATCCATTAAGGTTTTAAGTTGACTATTATAATTTCTAGACCACAGTAGATAGTTTGTTTGTTTTTTCTTCACTCTAAAAGCAGATCATTCCTGGGAATTTGTCCATAGGTTCCTAGTATTCCGGACCAATTTGGCATCAAAAGTCTCTCGACTGATTTCCCCAGACAACAAAGCAACCCATCACTATACACATTTGACTTCTGGTCCTAAACCAATACTCTTGTTATTTTCTGGGGTTTCCATCAGTCTTCCTTTGATTTACCTAACTGTAAGTATCAAGACAGACTGTGATGTTAATATGCTCTGATTTTATCTTTTTCCATCAAAATTGCTTCTGCTCAGTTTTCAAATAAAATTTCTCCTCCAACTTTACCTTTCTGCATTCAAAATTCTAGTTTCTAAATTATGTTTACTAGTAGTTTGTATATGATCATGTCCTGAGTAACCAACTTGTTGCCTGTGACAAAACACTTGGTTAACAAAATCTTTGTTTATACTACAGGCTGTTTTCTGAAAGTGCTAGGACTTGAGAAAATTGTCAAAGAAAGACTTAAAGCATCTCACACATGTAAATGTTCAGTAAACATTAAATTACATATGTACAGTTTATTTGATATTTCTTTTGCTGTCAATCAATACAATTTAGTCAGTGCAGCATCCTGCACAGACTCCTAGGGAAAAGACAAAGTATAAAATATTGCCTCTGCCTTATTGAATTGGCAATGAGTTGGGAAAAAAACCAACACCTGGCCAACAATAAAAAATATAAATAGCTTATGTTCAGTTGCTTACATGTATGGCACAGACTACATATATTGCAGAGTGCAGAAGCATGGCCGGTTTCTTGAGACCTGGAGCAGTCAAGTGTGGACTTTTGAAAAGGAGAGAGATGAGCCTGGGTGAATCTCAAACATAGAGAATGAGAAAATGAAGGCACAGGGAGGAGAGTGCACATAAAAACCACCCCAGATCTTAACTATTCTCAGTAAATTTGGGCTAAATTAATTTAATTCAATTAAAAAGAAAGAGAGGTCATACTTGATTAGAAAGGACTTTGAAAGGCTAACTAGTGTACCTTCCTGTCATTTGGTAGTCCACTCCCAGATAAGTACAAATCGGTGCTATTTTTATAGACCTGAAGAGCCAGCTTTCACACCTTCTTGGGTGGCCTGGCCTGTTAACAGCTTTTGCTAAGTAAGTTCTCCTGTGAAGATAGTATTAAAGTCCTGCTACTCTCCAAGCCTGTAAAGCTAATATTACAGTTCTGTTACCCTCTAAGCCTGCTTCTTTCCTCGTCTGTCCTCTGTGATTTTAAACAGAAATGCTGGTTGCTCTTCTTTTGGTCAGATGCCTTTTGTGTAATTAAGTCTCTCCTTGGTTTTTCTCATCTTCGTTCCCAAACTGTTTCTGAATTGAAGCATTCCCATTTCCTTTCCTGCATGTTTTTTTGTCGCTGGTGTCCATTCTGACTTTGTGGCAGTGCGAGGCCCATGTCCCCTGCATCCCCTGCAGGCCTAACAAGGAGCCATGACCTGCCTGAGTAAGGACCACGCTGTGCCACACGCACTCAGGATATGCAGCAGGTGGAGAGGTAGGCTGGTTTCCAGCGAAGGCTAGGAAGTGAATAGATTATAGCTGCATCTCATTAGCAGCCCTTGGAACATCTAGCAAACCACATCATCGGGATCTGAAAGATGAGGGTTTCAGAGAAAACGAGAACTGTGAAAGGGGAGAGAATCACTTTCTGTTTCCATGTCTGTGATATGCATCTAGGCCACAGGGATGCTAATTTTCTACTCTAATATAGAGATATTCATGTTCATTGGATTGTCTGTGTAATGGGAGGGAAGTTGCACTTTCACTGGTGGTGACCGCTGGTTTCTTATCCTAGAGAAGCTACGCTCTTCTTTGTGTTCCCCAGCTTGGGATCATTGCAGTGGCTTTCTCTTGCCGATAGCAACAATTTGGAATTCCTCTTCCGGATTTTCAAGGTATCCAATAACCTGGCCCAGTCTACCCATCACATTTTTCATGATTTTCTGGAGTGTTCCCTTTGCTCTACCAGAGAGATCTACTCACTTATGCTAGCACAAGCAGCGATTGTTCCCACCATGATATTAAAAGCTGCCCTTCCTTGGCTCTTCCCTACAAAACCCAATGAATTCGGGCCGGCCCAGTGGCGCGATGGTTAAGAACTGGCTTGGGACGCCAGGGGACCCCGGTTCGGATCCCACATATGAGGGCCAGTGACACTGCCCTCTACAGCTAAGATGCTGAACAACAGTTCAACCTGGAGCTGGGCTGCTGTGAGTCGCTGGCGTCGGCGTATGCTGCAACCCCTGCTGCAGTGGGTTGCCATGGGCTACCGTATGTAGCTAGCAGCCAGCGTGAGTGGCCAGCAGCCGCAGTGAGCGGCCATCCAGAAGCTGGCGACTGATCTGCCTCGCCCTGGAAGAGCGCAATGGTGGTGCCAACTTGGGCCAGTGAAGCAACATCCTCCACAACTAGACTGAAGAACAAAACGACAGCAACTTGTCTGTTCCCATCCCCCAATTCCCCAATAAACAAATAAAAAAATAAAATCCAATGAATTCTTCTAGGCTTACTTCAATTTTTTTCTTGGCTTGTCAAAATTGAAAGGGATCTTTAAGGTTATCCAATCCAGTAACGAGCCTATAACAGAAATAGACACTGTAAATATTTGAGGATGAATTAATAAGATACACTTCTTCTAGAAACCCCAGCTGTTTTTTTCTTTTAATCATACCTGTTAAAAATGTATCATGAGTCAGAACTAGAGACTAATTAGACTCTCCCAAACAACTCACCCTGAAAACTTCAGTTACACTCTTCAAAGATCTTGGAAAAGCAATTTGATGGCTGGTGTTGATTATTATAATTTACTGTAATTATGAAAATGTGTGATTGATTCAAGTGGTTCAAATGGACCATGGAGGGTGTCTTGGCTCAATGAGGCCTCCGTCAACAATGAAAGAATTTTAGCCCTGCCATGTAAAGATACACCAAAAAGACAGCCATCTACAAAACAGCACAGGCCCTCACCAGAACCAAATTTGCCGGCACCTTGAGCTTATACTTTTCTACCTCTAGAACTGCAAGAAAAAAATGTTTGTTTTTGAAGTAAAAAACAAAAAATTAAAAATATTAGATCAGGGAACTCTCTCTTAAAGGCATTCACTCATGCTAATTTGTTCTCTTAAATTGGCAGAAAGAGAGGACAGATAAAGAGTAAGGGAGGGGCCGGCCGAGTGGCGCGATGGTTAACAACTCGCTTGGGATGCCAGAGGGCCCCGGTTCGGATCCCACATATGAGGGCCAGTGACGCTGCCCTCCACAGCTAAGATGCTGTTCCCCTTCCCCCAATTCCCCATCACTGTTCCCATCCCCCCAATTACCCAATAAAAAAAATCTTTAAAAAAAAAAAATAAAAAAAATAAAGAGTAAGGGAGGCCCACAGAATGGACACCATCTCTTCTTCTAGGGAGGACAAAGAGGACATACCAAAGCTAGAAGAGATACTGACACTTACTTGCAAGGTTCTTGAAGATTAACAGGAGCAAGAAAGTATGATCTTATGTCCTGTATAGTTGACTGATTAATAGTTCCAGGAGTGAGACTTCCTAGGTTCAAATCTGGCCTCTGCTCCTGTGACCGTGAACTAGTCACTGTGCCTCAGTTTCCTCATGTGTAAAGTGAGGAAAATAACAGTACATGGGAGGACTTTTAGAGAAAAGTAAATGAGTTGCTTCAACAAAGCAGTAAGCACTGCATCTGTCACAGGGTAACTGTTCATTAAATGTGAGACCAAGAAAAACCCTATCTTATTTTGTTGAATGAAGGAAAACAGTAAGAAGTAAAATGAGAATAGTAGGGATTTTTCACTTTCTGAAATATGTACCTCTTCCTGTTGGCAGGGGCAAGGAGTAAGGCTCAGGAAGATGAATGGGTATTTTTCCAACGGGAGAGGATGAAGAATGAATTAATGATTTTGATTCAGGAGACATGAAGTCCTATGAAAGAGCTTGATGTAGCTTCACACCGAGAGTTCAGTGTTGTACGAATAGTATGGAAGATTATGGGTGTGGAGTTAATAAAAAGTAAGACTACGTCCCATTTGGCTAGGCTGAGGGTGCTGGGAATCCTATGGGTGGCTTGAGGAAAGGGGTGAATTCCTGAGTGTGAGAATATGGAGAGGAAGAAAATCAAACACTTTTATAAACCGGTGGCCAAAAGGCCTAAGGTGAAGTCCTCTGACCATTGGGTTGGCCAGCATTAAGTACTTAACCTTTCTGAAAGTAGAACACAAATGAGATGGGATAAGGGAGTGTGCACTGAAAGCAGGTGAAAGAGACATGTGGTTAGGAGGTGGGGTCAACCCACCAGTTTAGGAACCTGGGCTATTGTATTGCTCTTCTGTTGAAGTTCAATGTTTGGAAAATTGCATCTTAGGGAAGAAGTGGCCCCAGGAAAAGCCAATATAAGCAGAATTTGCCTGACTTCTTTTACAGAAAGTGGTCCCCCTGGAGCATGCTCTAGCAGCCCCAGGAGTCCTGAGCAAGGCATATATGTGCCTAAGTTCATGTTTGGTTACTGACCTTCTAAAGTTACTGACACTTATTGGTCCATCCTTGCCCTTGAGAAAAGACTGCATTGCAAGCTCTCTCTGGGTTGTTCCCTGAGAAGCCAGAAGATCAACGGGTGTCAATGTTGGCTCCTTGAGAGAGGTCACTTTACTTGGTGACAGGATATAAGTAAAAATAGAAGCCCCAGTGTAGCCTCTTGGGCAAATGACTTATTCATGGGTTCTAAATTATTGAGGTCATTGAAGAGAGTGCTATTTTTAATCTTTGAGAGAGGAAAAATGGGGTGAAATGGGCTTTAAGTAAAGTTGTGTCTTCTAGGGCATGAGGTGGATGGTGTGAACACTGACTGAAAGCAAAGGGGTGGGTGCATGCCTTGGATGAGCATCTGCTCAGTGGATGGCCCTCAAGAAACCTGTGTCTGCAGACAAGTCTGCCTCCTTTGTGGCCATTGTGCATGAGGAAGGGCCCTTGGCAGAGTTGGGTGGCCTTGCAGGCAGGTGCTCCAACTAGAGTGATTTTGCAGAGTGCTGGGAAAGAGCTCTTTGCCACGACATACTGTCCTCACCTTTTGTCACTCCTCCCAAACTTAAAGGCTTTGTTTTTCTCTTGAAATGCAAATAATCCTTGGGAAAGTTCACACATTGATGATTTATCAACTGCCACCTCCATTTTTGGTGAATACCTTTGCAAATAAAAAAAAAGGATCAAGAATTGATTAAGAGCAAAAATAGGATGAAGAATAGTCCTTGGGGCGAGGGAAGGGGAGGAGGGGGTCCTAGGATGTAGGAAAGTAGAAAGGACACTGAGAAAGGAGGGAGAAATTGACAAAGGCAAACTTACATTTGAAAACACAGTATTTCGTCTGCACTGTCCTGAACTCCTTACAAAATTCTGGGTGATTTTCTCTTCTGTCCATTTTTTTCATCCCCTTATAACAACGTCTCATTGGGGGTGGGAGGGCAGTAGATGGGGGAGGGGGTTGTTTCTGTGTGAAGGGTGAAAAGGATAACTATTGCATTGTTCTGTACACCTGAAACTAACATTAAAAAAAAGAAAAAAAGAAAATATATAGCAAATAGCCATAAAAAAACCCCCAGAAAACAAAAAACAAAAACGTCTCACCAGATTTGACCAATAAGTATTGCAGAAAGCCTACAATTTATTCAGCCTTGTATGTGGATTTGCTGGTTCTTTCATTTAATATTGTTATAATCCTTCCTTCTTGGTGTTCTCTGTCCATTTAGCATTTTGTTTTTTGGTTTTTGGGGGTTTTTTTTGCGTTCCCAGTGTCTGGATTTTATTTTTAAAATTAGGAAATCTTGACAATTGTAAAGCAGAGCTTATCTTCCACAATAGGAGCTCCCTTGTAGCTATGACATGAACCCTAAATTACCCCACTCCAGACATGAGCTCTACCCACCTTAGACATGGAATCAGACTGGTGGTCCAAGAAAGCAGGGATGTTATAGAATTCCTTCTGGGGAAAATGGAGGCAGTTACTTCCATTTCCTAGTGCCAACATCTGGGTCCAGCACTGTTGAAATGACCAACTTCAGCGTCTGTTCATGCCTGTCCGGTCTCCATGAGACCAGCTCTGCAACCTGCCCATCTATTCCTCCTAAATGTTCTGTGAGCTATCCAATAGCCTCTTAATAAAGTCCAAATCTGCTTAAATTGACAAGATTTTGTAACTTATGGGCAACTTAGAGTTCTGATGTTTTATCGATTTAACACATACACGTTTATGTACCAGAACTTTACAAATATTAGCTCATTTAATCCTGATACTAAGCCTCAGAAGTAGGAACCATTATTATCCCATTTTATACATAAGGAAACCAAGATACAGAGAGGATCCATAATATCCCTTAGATATCTCATTTGGCCAGTGGTAGAGCTGGGATTCAAACTCAGGCTCTGAACCATTTTGTTCCCCTGCCTTCCAGGCAGATCTTTCATCATTGTCCTCCCTTGCAACCCCCGTCCCCCACTACTCGTACCTGCCTTTGTGTTTGGGCCTCCCCATCTTTAAATGAACCATAAGGCCTGTGTCTCAGACCTGCCTGGTAACCTCACCGATTTATAAATCTACGTCATTAAAAAAGGGGGAGGTGGGTGTTTTCCTCCTGAGGCCTAAAAACACTTTATTACAATTGTGAGAAACAATTTCTCCTGAAATATCTTAATGTTTGCCTTAAATAAGCAGCTGTGGGAATGCCTAATACTTTTTAGACATAAAGAAGCGCTATTACGCTCAGTTAGGGAATGGCAAGGCCAAAAGAAGTACTAATATTAATTTAAGTCAACTTATGAGACACTTACGTGTAGCCTATGTTGAAATTTTGAATAAAGAAGGTTATTTCTCTGTAGGATATTGAGAAGATATGTGTGATAAATATCAGTGCTGGTTCTGCTGGGTTTTATGGGTTTTGTTTCTCACTATCTCTCTTTGCCTTTCTCCTTCCAAGCCCTCTGTCTTCATATTAATTTGCTCCTGATCCTGAGCAAAGACTAACTGGCTTCCAAAAATACATACCTTTCACTAGGCAGGGAATCAAGCAAGGAGAACTGTGGTCCCAGAGACCTGTCAGGGCTGTTACCAAGCATTCCTTCCGGACCTGCCAAAGCTACTTAACAACTCTGTTCCTCCTGCTGGCTATTGCTAAGTGTCCATCATCCCCTCTGAAGGGAATAAAAATAACCCAATTACATTCCACTTAGGTCACATATACACTTAAGGGACTTGCAGAAACTTCCAGAACTTAAAGAGATTTTTTTTTTCATAAATGAAAGGCAACAGGTGAGAACTGGGTAAGAGAACAGTAATCATATACAACAACAGTGGTAATTTGGGTAAAAAGTGGGAAGTAATTCTCAGATAGTGAGGATAGAAAGACATAAATGCTAAACCAAAAGAGATGATAAGTTCTCCTTGTTGGCTTTTCTTTTTTTAAATACAGGTGATCGCCAGTCAGAAATAAGAGTGTAGCCTTTCCTAAAAGCAGGAGGTAGATATCCTCTTATGCCACCTGAGTGGGCACTGATAGGCTGAGAGTATATGGAAATGCCACGAGGACCAGGAAGGGAGAAGAGAAAAAAGGAAGAGAATGGAATTTGGCATACCTGATGCCATATTCTTCACAATTCCCAAAGACCTTAAAAAGTGTATGTTTGAATTAACAAAAATGCCCATAAAGGGTAGCCAATGTACAAATGAACAAAAATTACAGATTCAAGTAATCTGCAAGGTGAGGAAATACATTTTTTGGCGCTAAGGATGCTTGCAGTCAACAGACAAAACACTGGGTGGCATTCTTGGGACTCTCTCCCTTGCTCTTCCTCAGTCATATGAAATGTTATTGCTTCTTTTCTCAAACCTCACTCACTCTTTTTTTAAATTTTGTTTATTTATTTATTTATTTGTTTATTTATTTATTTATTTTATTGGGGAATTGGGGAAAGGGGAACAGACAAGTTGCTGTCCTTTTGTTCTTCAGTCTAGCTGTGGAGGACGTTGCTTCACTGGCCCAAGTTGGCACCATCATTGCACTCTTCCCTGGTGAGGCAGATCAGTCGCCGGCTTCTGGACGGCCGCTCACTGCGGCTGCTGGCCGCTCACACTGGCTGCTGGCTACACACGGTAGCCCATGGCAACCCACCTGCCATCGCAGGCAACTCACGGCAGCCCAGCTCCAGGTTGAGCTGTTGTTCAGCATCTTAGCTGTAGAGGGCAGTGTCACTGGCCCTCATATATGGGATCTGAACCGGGGCCCTCTGGCGTCCGAAGCCAGCTGTTAACCATCGCGCCACTCGGCCGGCCCCCTCACTCACTCTTTATGACCTGAACCGGATCTCTTCCATGAAGCTGTCAATGGTAGCTCCAGCCTTGTTGATCAAACATTTCTCTGAAATCCTATTAAATACAGACTCTATGCACTCAGTTTAAAAAACTTACGGGTGAAAAAACAAAAAGAACTTATGGGTGAATGTGGTCTAAAGGTACAAACTTCCAACTATAAATTAAATAAGTCTTGGGGGTATAATGACAGCATGATGACTAAAGTTAATAACACTGTGTTGTGTATTTGAATGCCACTAAGAGAATAGATCTTAAAAGTTCTCATCACAATAAAATTGTAACTATGTGTAGTGATGAATGTTAATTAAATGTATTGTGGTGGTCATTTTGCAATATCCAAAATACCAGATCATAATGTTGTACTTGTGAAGTTAATATAATGTTATATGTCAATTGTATCTCCATAAAAACAAAACCCAGATGCTTACAACCTGTTTTGGATTGTTTGTCTTCGTCTTTGGTTTTTCTGTGAGTTAGTCTCAGCTCCCAGTCAGGCATTGAGCTTCTTTTCTTTTCTTTCCTTTTTTTTTAAAAAATATTTTATTGGAGAATTGGGGAAGGGGAACAGCCAAGTTGTTGTCCTTCAATCTTAGTTATGGAAGGTGCAGCTAGCTCAGCTCCAAGTCCAGGCACTATCTGATTGCCCATCGGCAGCTGGTGGCCTCTAAGCTTAAGGTGCTATGTTCAATCTTAGTTGCGAGTGCGTGTAGCCACCATCCCATGCCAGAGTCAAACCAGCAACCTTGTTGTTAGGAGCATGTGCTCTCACCAGCTGAGCCATCCTGCTGCCTGTTGGCAGCTCAGCGGCAGCTCAGTTAGGACGCAGCTCACTGGCCCATGTGGGAATCAACGCTGGTTGCTCAGAGCTCCCGCTCTCAACCAACTAAGCCACTTGGTCGGCCCAGGAGTTGAGCTTCTTAAAAGGTCAGCTCATCTCATGCTTTTATGTCATGCTTTTCTATTGCCCAAACTTCTGGCAGAGTAGGCAACAACTTAATTTTCAGCTGCAAGTAACTGAAAACCCCAACTCAAACTAGTTTAAACAATAAGGGCATCTATTATCTCATGTAACAAGGGGGTCAGCAATAGGTTGGGCTCCAGGTGTGGCATGCTGGGGGTCTGGCCCCACCTCTCTCTGTGATGCTGTTGGTTCTTCCTTCTTTTATGAGTTGATTCCACCTTCAGGATGGTAGGAAAATGGCCATGGCCATTCCTGATCCCGTTCAGTCATGACAATAACTGGAGAGAAAAAAGGGACTATCTTTTCCTTTGCCCCTTTTCTAGGAATGAGGAAACGTCTTTTTTTTTTGAGGATTTAAAGTAAACACCGTTAATTCCTAGTCCATGGCCATCCTCAGTCTTGTGCTCTATTTACATTATTGTTCATGGACTCTTCCTCCCCAAACCAGAAGCAGCTAGGGCTGATAAAGAGCTCTCTTTGTGGTAGCCTCAAGGTTAAAGTTACCCCAACTTTATTTGCATACACACTTTTTTTTATTGGTTTCAGGTGTACAAAACAATGTAATAGACAGTTCACCTCTCACAAAGCGATAACCCCCTCCCCCGAGCTATTGCCCCTCTGGCATCGTACATATCCACCACAATTCCATTGACTCTATTCACTATGCTGTACTCCATATCCCATGACTATGTATTTATTAAATTATAGTTGACATACAATATTATTCAGCTTCAGCTTCAGGTGTACAGTGCAGTGGTCAAGCCTCTATACCATCCATGAAGTGGTCTCCCTAACAAGACATGAGTCTATCTGGCCCCCTACAAAATCTTTACAACATTATTAATTGTATTCCCCAAACTGTCTTTCATGTCCCTGTGGCAATATTGTAATTGCCAATATATGCTCGCTAATCCCTTCCCCTTCTCCCTCATCCCCACTCCCCTCCCATCTAGCAGCCATCAGTTTTTCCTCTGTGTCCCTGAGACTATCTCTGTGTACTTTGCTCATTTATTCAGTTCTTTAGATTCCACATATAAGTGAGATCCTATGCTTCCATAACTCCTCCAGCGGACTTTACCTCCCACCTTGTTAGCCAGCATTGAGTTACATGACCTTTCTTCAACCATGCATGGGGACTGGGGTCACCATGATGAGTTGCACACTGCCCGCAGAATGGAGGTCATCTTCCTCCAAGTCATGCGTGGTGATACTGAAAGGGCTGAGTTATTTGAACACAAAGGAAGGAAGAAAGGAGAATGAGCATTGGATAGACAACCAGTGGTGTACTGGAGCGCCTTATGCAGGCTTGTGAGAGCCAGCTGTTAGAGTCAGGGATTTTGAATGTTGGTGGTTAAACGCAGCCATTATCAAAAATTAAATTATGTAAGCTTACAATTAAAGTATATTATAGCAAAAGTAATAAATACTCAGAAGTCAACAATACCTAGTTACTTTTGCTACATCATACGATTATCTATGTTTATGATGTTATTTACAGTTGCTGTGTGTTGGAAATACCACATAATGGTGTGAGCTACTGGGGATCTCTTCCCAACTCTGCTCTCAGTGACATCACATGGGCCAATTAAAAAAGGCTATGGTGCAAGCATTTGCACCACGGAAATTGCCACATGATACAAATCAGGGTTTGATTTATTATTTTTCTGATGGTCTAGAATTAAGAAAGTGATAGAGAAAATGTTATTAATACAGATTAAATGGAAAAGTATGTTGTATCTATAGCCATTTTATTGTGAATAGCACTGAAAGAATTGAAGAAGTCTTTTTCCAGTTTTCAAAAGCCATTATTTGAACTAGCAAAGTCATTCACATCACTGACAATGAGTGGTTTTGATATATATCTTCCCTGTTTCACTTTCATATTACTCATTAACATAAATGAAAATATCAACCAACATTCAGCTCAGAATTATGCTCAGTTGTTTGGATTATGGATACAAGAGTTCAGGAAAAAAATCAACGAAAGCATTCTGTGAGAATCAGCTTCATGGAATTTACAATAAAAAGTATTGTATAATTTATTATTATTTGTAAGTTGTATGTTATACATTCTTATTGTATGTAAGATATAAAATAATACTTGTATATAAGAACTAATATATAGTGTATGTACTACATATAGCATATGTATGTGTTTCCCCCCCCCCAACCCCACAGAAAGTCCATTATCAAACATTTACCAGCACAACACTGGGATTACCAATATATTTTCTACAATGTCCTTGATGACCAACTAGCTTAAGTTAATTTTGTTCTGGCACCATTTAGAAAATATATTAATCTGCTTTTAGATTTCCTCCATGTGTTAAAAATAGATTCAAAATGGTCCAGTAAGTTTATTTTTGTGTGGGTAAGGGTTGGAATGGACACCTTTGCTTTGGTTTAGTTTGCTGGAGTTTTCAGGAAATCTGTGAAATTTATTTCCCTATTGAGTCTATAGTTTGAATCAATTCAAATTTCTGGTAATATAAGTCACACTGTTAAAGAGATTTACCATAATGACATTATTCTCTCTGTGATGAATCCTCCAGGACTTAGCATTTTGACACCTACTGAGAGGTGGGTGCTCAATCAGGAGGATGCTTAGCTTTGAGCTGACACTGGGGGAAATGAGGAACTTCATTCATAGAATGTTTCTACCTCCTTTCCACTTGCTTTTCCCTGAAGACTAGATTAATATTCACCTGCTGTCCTCCACCTCTATCATGTTACCCAGTGATGGGAGGAAAGAAGCGTGCTTGGCCCTTGGGAAAGCGTGTTAAAATGCGACTCTCCCGTATACTAGGGTGCCAAAAAAATGTATACACATTTTAAGAGATGTTATCTTTAAGTGTGTATACATTTTTTTGACACCCTCTGTATAATTTGGAGACGTGCCCTCCTTGGGGAAGTTGCCCTCTGGGCTTTATTCCTGAGTGGTGGTTTCTTTCCTTAGTAAATGGGATGTATGTTGAAATAGAGTAATGAAGGAAACCCAGTCAGTAGGCTTTTCTCCATAATCTTCTCTCTTTGTTGCTTCTCTCAACAGTGCTTCTCTTTTAGGTTCTCAATGTGGCTAAACAAATCTTGACACCAGATCTATGGTTGTTACGACTATTATTAAATAGAAGGGCAATGACAGTTGTTTCCTGACCCTCTGCTGTGTGTCAGGCTCTAGGCTAAGTACCTACCTATATCTTCTCTAATCTCCAGAACAACTACACAAATAGTGATAATCACTTTCTTTCCAATAACGAAACTGAAGCCCAAGGAGATGTAATAATCAAGGTTTCAACCAGTCTGTCTGATACCAAAGCTCCCATGTTTCCCAGGATTTCTCTCCTCCTTCAGTAACTTATTAGGACCGAATCCTACTGGAGACACATATCAAATGATCAGAAATTTTAAAAGTTGTGTTTGGGTAATATTAGCCGATAATCTACACAGGGGCATTCTTAATTTAAGCTTGACCATTTATTAATGGGTTCATTAATGGTATTGATTTAAAAAATTTTTTTTAATTGGGGAACAGTGTGTTTTTTTAGAACCCATCAACTCCAAGTCAACTTGCTGTTTTAATCTAGTTGTGGAGGGCACAGCATCGGTGGCCCATGCGGGGATTGAACCAGCAACCTTGGTGTTATGAGTACTGTGCTCTAACTGCCTGAGCTAACTGACCACCCCAATTTTTTTTAGTTTTTATTGCATTTTTGGTGTCATCACAAGTCTAGAAAGGTCAGACAGATCCAGGACAATAAGTGCTCAGAGAAACTTCCTGAAAATCTAGTGATTATCTAGGCACACAGGGCACAAATCTTCTGTTTCAATAATTTCATGACCTCTTGGTATTTGAATCTCAGAAAGTAGGCTGATTTCCATCTCTTGAAATATACCTCACAGGGTTTTCTCAGGTTTCATTGTGTAGGTGACATACTATAGAGGTCTAGTAGTACCAGAAATGAAATATGCCCTATGACTGATATGATGACAGCTTGTTTTCCTGGTGAAATCCCAGCCTTCAGGTCAGAAAAGAGATGCCCTAGGTATGAGGTCAACCAGGCAAGGAGCTAGCAACCTTTCAACATGACGGCCCTTGACGGTTACAGAACATCTTTATTCTAAACCTCTACAAGGCATAATCAGAAGAAATAAAAAGGGCCAAAGCATAAACACAGACCCACAGCGATTGTTGGCACTCACAATCACGTGGCATTATGCCTAGAGAAAGAAAGGCAATAGCTGGTATCTTTTACTTCCACGAATTGCTTCTACATATTGGAATAAAAAACAGGTGGGAGTGCTTTATATCATAACAGTTGATATGCTCCATGTCATCACACTTCAGGCTAGGCCTGTCCAAGTTTATAAGCTCAACACAGTCCTCAGACATGCACCTAGGTTCGACCTCACCCAGGAAGACTCTCTTCAGTCTTCTTTACAGAGCATTGAAACAAACAATGGGCAGCCTTAAAATAAAAGAAGTACTGCTAAAGGGCAACAAGTTATGACAGTGTGTTAAAAATGTTTCTTCCTGTATCTATTGGGTTGTCAAAGAAGTCATGACATATTTTGTCTATGTTTTTCAAAGGTCATTTATTTATATAAAGGACAAAGATCAATCAATGATATATTGCCCATTTTGTTCAATAACCTTTTGACATCTTCCAGTGAGCTTCATAATTCCTCATTCATAGAAGGACCTGTCTTTATTTATGAAAAACTGAACAAGGTGCTGATTTACAGCCTCATCTGAATTGAACATTATACCATGCAAGGAGTTTTGAAGAGAGTGAAACAAGTGGAAGTCTGATGGCACAAGGTCAGGCGAGTATGGTGGATGTGGCAACACATCCCATCCAAGCTCCAATTATTTTAGCCGGGGGATCAAACTTGTGTGTGGTCTCGTGTTGTCACGATGGAACACAAGTTCTTTACAATTAACAAGCTCTGGATGTTTCTGGATGATGGATTTGTTCAAACTGTCCAATTGCCAACAGTACACATTCGAATTGATTGTTTGGTTCCTTGGTAGGAGCTTGAAAAACACAACACCTTTAAAATCCCACCGCACTGAGAACATAACCTTCCTCTGATGAATGTCTGCTTTTGATGTCGTTTGAGGCAAATCATCACGTCAGGACCAAGACCTCTTGTGCACCACATCATTGTAAACAATCCACTACTCATCACCAGTTATCAGTCACTTCAAAAAAGGATCATTTTCCTCACGTTTAATGAGCATATTGCTGATGTTTATACACGTCATCAAATGAACTTCTTTGAGTTCATGCAGAACCCAAATATTGAGCTTGCTTACATGTCCCAGTTTCTTCAGGTGGTCGTGAATGCTTGAATGATGGATGTTCAACATTTCTGCAATCTCTCATGTCATGTAACGTGGGCTTGTCTCGACCAATACCTTTATTTCGTCGTCATCAACCTTGGTGGGCCTCCCTGACCAAGAAGAGTCATTGAGATCCAAATCACCAGCACAGAATTTTGTGAACCACTGTTGGCACTGACGTTCTTGTAGAGCATTGTCACCATAAACTTTATGAAACTTTTCACATGCTTGATGAGCGTTCTTCCCTTTATGGAAGTAAAACAGTAAAATATGGCAAAAATGCAGTTTGGTCTTCCATTTTCAACTTATTGTAAAATCTCCAAAACTCAACTAAATCACTCAATTTTTTTTTAGAATGAAGCTAGAACTGTCAGCTGTCAAACGATGTAGCAATAATATAGAAGCGAATGACTCTTGTACTTCCAAAAATGAACTAGTGCCATCTGTCACAAACATGCATCATGACTTTTCCGACAACTCAATACTTAAAGAATGATGAAGAATTATGTACTCCTGATATATTTTACATTTAAAGGTTTTCTGATAAATTTTATAGTTGCGAAGCATGTAGCTTCTGATGTATTGTATGCTGTACATGTGCATTCAAGATCTTTTCAACAAAACTTTGAAGTTACAGATTTAGGGCATTCAATTTATTGAAAATATCTACCATATAGTCTAATTGAAAAGGCAATTTTCATTGTCAAACTAATAAGGGAATCAGGAATACTTTGTGTCAGAAAAAAACAGTAATTTAAACACATCAAGTAATTGTTTAATACGCATTCTCCCTTGACAACCTTCTCCCTTCTGAATCTTAACTGTGAGAAAGAGAAAGAGAGAGATTAAGAAAGAACCAAGTGTGTCACCAGGATGGCATAAAGCCACTGCTCTTCAATATTCCTTATCCAGGCTTTCTTGGTTTTCTTTCAGGGGACTCTTCCTCTCGAGCGATATGTTCTTGATTTGACCTTTTGTTTTTATTCCCAGATCAATGGACCTTGGTAAAAAGATTGGGGGTGGGTCGTCAGTGTCTGCCTTTCTTTTTAAAGTGAAAGTGGGGATGTGACAGAAGAACCTGCAACCACAGAGAAGTTCTCCGGCAGAGTATTTTAGAAAGGGTGATAAGGAAGTTGAAAGTCTGAAAAGTTATTCTCTCAAAGCTTCCAATACTGTGTTCAGCTTCAAAAGTCATCCTTACTCCCAGCAGTAAGCAAACCATTTTTGAAAGTCACTGTTCCAAGTCGTCTGCAAAGAAACAGATAGAGTGTTGTTTCCAAGACGTGTTTATGAATTTCTGGGTCTTCTTCCCTTCCTCTTCTCTTTTCCTCCCTCCCTCTCTCCCTCCCTCCCTCCCTCTTTTTATCAATTGATAGGAACAAGGACCACCTATTTTTCCTACACTATCTGATGCTCCTACAACCATTAAAATTCCTCTTCCCCAAAGTGAGTAGAAATCTATCACTATTTGCCATGCCTTAGTTTTCAGGTCTTGGGAGGGGGGGGAGTCCCTAACATGTGTTTACAATATCACATATTTTTGCAAATTTTTCAGAGAAAGGTATTTTGGTGTTCTTTTACTTAAAGAGGATGCCACCCACCCCCAAATGTATAAGCTTTCCACCCTGTTAGTGTTTCCAGATTTAACAAATAAAAATTCAGGATGCCCAGTTAAGTTTGTATTTTAGATAAACAATTAATAACTTTTATTATTCTGAATATTGCCTGGAATACACTTCTGCTAAAACAATTATTAGTTGTTAACCTGAAATTTTGTCTAGCAGATGCCCTACCTCCCTTAAAACTTTGATCCCTCCCCTGTTTGGACACCAAATGGCAAGGTAAGCCTCGCTGTTTACAATTGGATAACATATCTTTGGATTAATATAGTAAACTCTTCTCAGGCTATAATTTGAGACCTTGAAATGTTGTGGTGACCGATTTTATGCAATCTTATTTTTTGGCACATTTTTGCTACAGAAACACAAATCAAAATAATTTCCCAACTCTGTGGGGAAATGAGAAACTGTTTTCTGGTGAGAGAAGAGAGAACTGTGAAATGTCACTGTTGAGCTTTGTGCTGAGATCCAGCATGGAACATGTGTGTTTGGATAGGAAGCTCCACAAGTGGCTGCAGAAAAGCAATAGCAAATGGGGAAGGAGAGAATCATGGCTCAAGAATGTTTGGGTTGCAACAGGAGGTAGCAGAGCAAGTATTTCTCAAATGTTTTGGACCCTGACCTAAACTGACAGACATATTTTCCATACCAACCCAAAACACTCCTCTACATATATGTGACTGAAACAAATGTTTCATGAAACATTGGTCTCCAACAGAAAAGGAGCTTGCATGACAGTGTAAGTCAATGAGCTGGTTCCTTCACCGAGAAAATCTTGCTATGAAATCAATGTCAACTGAACAACATACTTAGTGACAGTTGATTCATGTTCTGGTTAGTTCCTTATTCTGTTACAGTGGGTAACGAAGAGTTAGAAGGTGCACCAGCCCTCAGATGACCCTTTGAGAAGCAATGCAGATAAACCCACAGAGCGGGAGCCCAGGGGATCACAGAGGGGATGCATTGTAAAGTGTGAGGAGAGGAAAGGGGAAAGAAGTGGTGAGTGCCACTTAGAACATCCACAAATACACGTCACTGAGACCAAGGGGCCTGCTTTGGAGAAGGTATGGATACTTTTCCGGGGATCCCATCTGACTAAAGGAGAAAGTCCCTTTTAGACAACCAGCTCAACAGATGTTTAGCTCCTGACTATGGAGGGCCGGGTCAAAGAAAATGTGAAGGTTTTACTATAAAGACCTGTAGTGGTTTTGCAAAAAGTGAACGTCACCTCTCACCTCTACTCTGTAATAGTTTCCTTACCGGTCTCTCCATTTCCACATTTGCTCCCTAACCCCAGCCCACACATGTATTTCCCATACAGCAATCAGGGTGATATTTCTGAACCATAAATCAAATTGTGTCACTACCCTGTGTAAAAATAGCAAACTTAGACTCCAAGTTCCTGAACATGGACTATAGCCCCGTGGGATCTGGTCCCTGCCTACCTCTCCAGCCTCACCTCTTTCCATCCCCACTTCACTCACTTCTTCCCTGCCACACTGCCCTTCTTTTAATTTCTTTTGGGTCAAAATCTTTCCTGCCTCAGGTTCTGTTCACACACTGTCCTCTCTTCTGGGATTGTCTCCACCCCCACTCTACCTACATAAGTTCTGCTCATCTATCTTTTATATGGCAGTTGACATGCTACTTCTTTAAAGCAGCCTCTGTTGAATTACTCCTGCCTCATCCATCTAAATTAAGTCCCTTTGGTTATACTCTCAACACCCTGTATTTTCCCCTTAATGTCTATTACAATTTATAATTAAATAATTATCTCTGTGTTCTTTCTTTGTTTGTTTGTTTAATACCTGTTTCCCCATTTAACTGCAGGTCCCATGAAACTAGTTCATACAACAGTGCCTAAAACATTAGCAAATGCCCAAAAATGTTTAAATGAATGAAGAATGTGATTAGTTGTTTCAAATGTATGCTAAACATTGAAAAACTGTATCTCTCTCAGCCCTAAGATTATTGACAAAGAGACTTCACACAATGTGTGTGCACAATCTGTTTATTAATGGCTACCAGTGCTGTGCTGGGGTGAACCTAATAGGCTTAAGACAGCCAGTTCTGGGTGTCTCTTCCCAATTTCACATTTAGCGACATCATGTTGGTAGCCGTGATGGAAGTATTTATACCACGAAAATCAGCAAATGCTACAAACCAGGACTCTTTCCCCCCCCCCTTTGGAGAGCCAGTTTACCACTGGTGTCTGCTATATGCCCAGCATCATGTTAGGTATTATGAAGCCACCACTAAAAATAAGTCAAAGTCCCTGTCCAGCAATAGTTTCCAGCCTAGTTTAGAAAATATACATCAGGAATCAAGAATAATCGGTACAGCTGTGCAGTGTGAGTGCATCTGTGGTCAGAAAAGGATGAGATCAGTATGGGTTGGAATAGGTACCAGCTGACATCTTTGAAGCCATGCACATTTCTACTTCATCCTCCCATTCACCTCTCCAACCTGCTGGATGCTCTGGCAAGGAGATGACTTCCCTTAACTTGGCTCTCAATTTCTTAATTTGAGAAATGAAATGGTCCAACTTGATTGTCTCTAAGGTCCTTTGTAGCTCAGAAAAATTGCACGGCTCTAAATAGTTAGATGTGTGAACCATATTTCTAAGTGAGTCTGAAAAGAGACCAGGCAAACACCATTGTGAAACATCCTTTCCTGTGATTAAAGGACTCTCAGGGATTTCATGTGAGGATAAAAGGGTGAAGGAAAATGACCCTCTTGCTACAGAGTGAGGTCAGTTTTCTGCTAGCCAAAGAAGAGATCTCGCATCTGAGAATAGCAGAACTCATGGGTTTTCCTCATGAGCATCATTTGGTAAATCCAGTAACCATTTGACAGGAAAATAAGGTCACTATTTTTAAGTCAGCAGAAAAAGGACAGAGCAGAAAGACAGAAAGATGATTCATCCAGTGTCCAGAGTGCCCAAAATTGACTGGAGAAACTAATCAAATCAGACTAGATAAAGCTGATGCTGCCTTGTATCCCCTGTGCCTGGAAGCCTTGTCGGAACTGGTCTGCCACACACCCTGACTAAGGATACAAGCTGACTCCATTGTCTCCTTCTGACAAGCAGTCCAATTGCATGCATTTCAATTATTGGATTAAAAAATATTGCCATTAAGTATAACACAAGGCTTTTGATGATGCTAAGTAGTGGCAAAAGGCTGGTGCCTATTGGAGAGAACTACTCCCAGAAATCTGTGGAAACCACAGGTGAGGCTGGTTCTGGGCTCCCCCTCCCTCTCTGCCTCCCCCACAGCCCTAAAGGCAGGAACAGCTGCTGCCAGGTTGGATCCTGCAGCCCACTCATCTCAAACCACCCTGAGGCTGCAGGAGAGCAGGAAGCCAACCTGACTTGCTTTCCCCATTCAGTACAGCCCAGCTGCAGCTCTGCCCTGCTGCAGGCAGCCATGTTGGCATTTGGCTCAGGGAGAGGCAGGGCTGGAGTCTTTTGAGTCCGGAGTTACCCAACCCAGCTGCTGTGGCCACGGCAACAAATGACGGTCAGGACTAGGCTACTCCAGAGGGCAACTAGACATTTGTTTGGGCCTGAATTTTTTAATCTTTTCAGTTAAAGAATGAATACAATGAAGATTTGGTGCTGAGGATGGTTCAGTTCACCATAGATTTGACGAGTGTCTGCACCAAGGGTAGAAAGGTGAGAACAGTAGGCCAAGGGGATTAAGAACACCGTTTGTGCATTTGAAGAGTTCACAGTCTAATGTGTGAGATTTTACATGAACAAATACTTTCAATGAAACAGGATACATGATAATATGCACAGGTTGCTATGGGAGCACAGAGGAGGGATCTTAGACCAAAAGGAGCTGTCCCTTGAGCTGTGCAGTGAAGGATGAGGAAGAGCCAGATAAAGCAAGTTAGAAAGAGAGTTCCAGGTAGAGGGACGTGCACAAAGCATTAAGAGCACAGCACTATTGGGGAACCACAGGAAGTGTGGTATAGGAGAGGTGGAAAGCGGAAGGCAGGGCTTGGGAGACACACAGCTGGAGAGGGAAGCAGCAGTCAGGTGAGGAAGGGACTTGAGTGGCTGGGTAAAGAAACTGAGCTCTGTTCTGTAGGACTTCAGGAGCCATTGAAGAAAGGACACTGAGTAAGGAAGTTATACAATCAATTTGCACAGATAGACCCCTCTGGTGGAGGGAGAGGGGATTCAAGGAGAGTGAGACTAAAGGCAGGCAGTTGCATGAGGGTTGTGCAAAGATATTGGTGCTCCACGGCAGTGGACGTGGTGGTAGAGATTGAAAGGGGAGGGCAGGTCTGAGAAGGATTCAGGAGGTAATATCAGAAGGACTAGAAGATCTTGATGACGGGCTGAATGTGGAGTGTGGATGGTGAGGGAGAGGGATTTGGTTATGATGGCTGCTGGGTTTCCTGCCTGGGTGATGTGGGCAGAGCTGCATTTCTCAAAGGATGTGCCTTATCACACCAGCTCGCCTGGATGTGAGAAGGTATTGTGTCTAAGTGGCAGCGTCCTCAGATAAGTTTGAGAAATGCTGTCTTAAACCAAACTAAACCAGATTTCCGTATGGCAGGACTTCTCAAAGCCTGTAATATGTTGCTGCTGCTACTGCTACTACTACTACTAATAAAAACTATCATTATTAATAAATGGAACATGAGTTCCACTTATTATGTACTCTTTGAACAATTTGGAAAGAAGCAAAGTCCCTGAGAAAACTGTTCTGAAACTTGAAAGTAATCTGTGAATAAGCACGCAAATATGAACTAATAACATAATATAGAACAAATAACATGGTCATGAAGCAAGAAGCTCCTAGTGCAGGTGATCTGATCCAAAGGCATTGTGGGACATGGCCAGGTGCAAAGCTAAATATTTGATATACATGATTTCAGGTTCCCATAGCAACACTATGGGATAGGAATTTTTTCCCTATTTTACATGTGGGGTGACTAGGGATCATAAAGATTAAATAACTAACCAAAGATCATCACACATCTAGTAAGGAGTAGACACTCACCTGTAAAATTACATCTTATCATTTCTATGTGCTAATATATTTAGTTAATCTGTAAGGAAGGGAAGAATCTAGCAAACTGTGTCCCCCAAATTTAAGTGGCCACAGAACCCTCCGTTTATTGAGCATCTCACGAGATTAGCGGTCCTTGGAGTGCATTTTGTGGAAAGTAGTGCTGTTAACTAAGATCAGGAGTACAAATTGATAAGAAAAGAATTATATTTATGCAAATCATGGTACTGTAAGCTTGAAAGCTGTCATACTAGAAATACAGCTAACGTGTTATAGAAATTCAAAGTGGACAGAGATTATTTCCAATATTGGTGTTCAGGGAAAATGGTCAGTTAAGATGTTATCAGCTTCAAGTAACAGAAAACCCAACTAGAAGTGGTTAAACAAAGAAATTTGTTAGAGCATGTAACAAATGTCCAGAGGTAGAGCCGTTCTACTGTTGGTTAATTCCTTGGCTCAACTTCATCATCAAGGATGCAAGTTTTTTGTTTTTGTGCTTTGCCATCTTCAATTGATCTCTGAGGCCCCAAGGTGGTTCGCACAGCTCTAGATGTTGGATGCAAACAGAAGCACAGGCTGCCAGGGCTGATATCAGAGTAGTAAGACTCTTAGCAAAGAGTGATTGCCAAGGGAGATATTATATGATGTCACTAAGAAAACATCTCCTTATGCTCCAAGAAGAAAGTGACACTGCTGCTAAAGAGCATTTCCAACATTCCTTGAGTCCATTGCCATATATGGATTGAACAGGGCAAAGTGAACACAGACACAAGGCACTTGGGTTGAAAGAGATGAGCTGCCATGAGCAAGCTGGCAGCTGGTGCTCAGCTGAGCACGCTGGAGGGAAGCCAAACCCCTATGAGCACTGTCCTGAAAGCCAATTGTGAGTCAGCACACGACAAGGACTGATAACTTCAAAATAAGGGCCATCGCAATGCCAGGAGCATCCTGCTGCAGATGGCCAATGCCAGGAGCACCGTGGATCCAGAGATACAGAGATGATCAGAGTTGGTCATCAGTTCCTTAGTGGATTATGTGATAGATTGCCACATGGGACCTCCAGCAGGAGGTCTGCTGAGTGTGCGGGCAGCCAATGCTCAAAAACGATATTGTTATCTTCATAACTGAGTGATCAAAATCCTTCAGAGTTTGTTACTTAGAGGTATCTGGACTAGGTGAGACCTATCTCTGGCTCTGATTGCTTCTAAGAATCAAAATGAACAGAATTTAAGAACTGTGCCCTATAGAGACTCATGTCTAAATTACAAAAGCACTTGGTAAACTGGAAGCCACCATGCAAATGGTAGCCTTTATTGTTAGGAAACGTTGAATAAGCTCTTGGAGGAAAATAAAATGAAAAAAAAGAAAAGAAAAGAAAAGAAAAAAGAGGATTCAAAATAAAGACATGTAAAAGATGGTAAATGTGGAATAATTTATATAGAACACAAAGTCATCTAAGAGAACATCTCTGGTGTCAGTTTTCTGTTTTTCAGTAGCATCAGAGATAGAACTGTCGGATTCTCCCCTTATGCGCAAATATTAACGCGATGGAATATCAGGGCAGAAAGAGTTGGAGGGCATCTCACACAGTGGCCTCTGGAACAGCTCTCTAGTCTTGTAGCTTGGAGTTTCAAGTTTTCAGGCAGAAGATGACAGTAATATCGCACCCAGTTCAGATTTTATCTGCAAGTGTTAAAAGGCTGCTGAGAAAGGAGTGCTATGTTGAAGAGCAGAGTTTTCACAAACAGAACAGCTCAACCTAAATGATTTTGGAAAGAAGTTGCAGAGGGGTATGCGGAGGCCAAAGACCTAAAATGGAAAAGCAGGAAGGAGGGACTGGGGCTGGAGAGGCAACAAAAGTTTATGGGCTTGCAGCTGCTCTGCTAAGTGCTCTCACTTGTCAAGTCATTTAATCAGGAAGGTATAATTTCAAGGCCATATCAAATGACATTCAGACTTATAAAACAGAATTTATGTTGCAGGCTAAAGCAATATCAAACTCTGCAGGAAGCGACGCAGCATCTGCCCAAGAGATGGACGTGGGAAGGAGGGCTCTCGCAAGAGTTTGTCTCGGAATAATTCATAACCGAACGCTGGTCAAAGTTATCGGAAAAAGAGAGGATATGCTGTGGTCATAAGGAAAGACTTTATTAAGTCTTATTAAAAATAGGTCTTGTGGGGCCTGTGGGATTTTTTTCTCTTGGCTTCATGTTACAAGTGGAGGGGCCTACAGTTTCTTATCTCACCAATTCCTCCTTCTCTCCAAGGACGGAGGAGTAGCTTATATGATTGGTGGGCTTGAAAGAAGCTAAAGAACCCTGTCTCAGCCCCTTTCTCCTTCCTCTTTGGGGGTTCTGATACCCCTCAGAGAGCACATGTCCCACTGTACTGCTCCATGGCACCCAGAGGGGATGCCTGAACAGCTGGTGCTGCCATGACCCATTGGGAACCTAAATCTAATTTGGGGATGCATACTGGGGAATCCACTGTTGCTGCATTTGTCAGCCATGTCTTCCAAGTCCAACCAACCCCGTAGCAGAAACACAGGGGATATTTTTATTTCCACCTGCCTGGCTTCTACATCTACATCTCATTGTTTCTAAACTCAAGGGTCTTGGGAGGGCTACTATTGCTGACCCCCTCGAACCCCAACATCAGGGAGTGAAGAAGAAACACCAGAATCAAAACTTTTAAGAATACAATCAAATGTAGTGTGTGTAAACTTATTTCACTAAGTAAAGTCCTGATTCAATTGCCTGGCATTCAAGGCCCTTTATGATCTGAAACCAGTATATCCTTGAATGTGACCTAACTCTACTTCCCTGTGTGCAAACCACCTCTGATAGCATCAGACAGAAACACACTCAGCACTCTATTGTCTCTGTGCCTTCACTCAGAGTATTGCCTCCAAATGGAAAGCCTTTTCCCCAGTTTTTCATATCTATATCTGATCTACATGTTCTTCAAGGACTAGCCCAAATTTCACCAAATCCATAGCTGCTTCTGTAGCAGGTTCTATTGAGAGATTCTCTACCCAACAGTCACCCCCACATTCTTCTTCTTCCCTGAGCCCCAATTTTCTTTAGTTCTCAGGTGGCTATATACGTCAGGTAAGGCAGCCTTGCTGTGAACCTTGAATAGCTTAACCAAACATGGTAGTGCCAGTCGCCTGCCAATGACTGATTTAGGAGTGAACGTGTGACAAGGCTTTGAACAACCAGCCATTTAGAAAGAAATTCAAGGCTTGTGAAATATTTTGCTCCTGACTCTTGATACTCTAAAAACTACCAAAACTCCTTCAACACCTGAAGTTTCTCGTTTAGCAGCATTTTAATCTTACTCCTCTTTCTCTAGTAAGCCTGCTACATACTGCCTTTTCTCCTTTCCTTTTCTTGTATTTTTAAGGACGTTCCATTTCATTCTTCCTTGCTTTTTTTTTTCCTTTCCCTCCCTTGACTTTCTTTCTCACAACCCTGACTCACAGGGTTTGTACCTGTTTTCTTTTTGTTTTGCCTCTCCGCCCTCCCCCCCCCCTCCTTCAATGGTATATTCCAGTGAATTCTCTCCCAGTCGGGAATATCTATCTTGCTTTGTAAATCCTTTGGCTCTGCTCTCTTCCCTGACAAATTTCTGTATATCACATGTTCTCATGGTCCACCTCTTGGATACCTTTTATTTTCTTCCTATTGTTGTCTTCCTAATCCTGTCTTCAGACAGGATTAATTTCAGCCTTTATCTTTCACTTTAAATCAGACCATCTTTCATCTTCCTTGCATACAAATAATTTCTTGCATATCACTTCACTGAGCTTACTCCCTTTTTTTTTTTTTCACAGAACACAAAACACCTTTATTACATGGACTAAGCTAGGAGGGAGGATGATTTATTTGCCGTTACGGGCCTTGATTTTCCTCAGATAGAACTCCAGCTCCTTGCCCTCTAGCACATAGCCATCTGCTCGGCCACACTGGCCTGGTCTTGAAGCGATGCAAGCAAGAAGCTTGCCCTGCTGGAACTGCTCCTCTAGAAGACTGCTGATTTTGGCATTCTTTTTCCTTTCATCGTATTTCTTCTGAATTTTCTTTGATCGCTTTTTGCTTAAAATCTCTTCCTCCTCAGGAGTCAGCTTGGCCCCTTTCTTGCGGCCTAGTGGCAGTGCATAGTGGGACTCGTACCACTGTTGGTACGGTGTGCTGTCAATGAGCGCGATGCAGTTCTTTACTAGGGTCTTGGTGCAGACCAGTTCGTTGTTGGATGCATTGTAGACCACATCAATAATCCTTGTTTTGCGCGTACAACACTCGGAGCCCCAGGAGAAGTCCCCCACATCCAGCCTCAATGCACGGTACTTCTTGTTGCCTCCACGCACACGGACTGTGTGTATGCGGCGCGGGCCAATCTTAGTGTTGGCAGCGGGGCGTCCCAGCTCATATTTTCGCTTCTTGTGGTAGGGCTTTCTCTTGCCCCCGGTCTTGCGGTGCTTGTGCCAGTTGTCCCGAGAGATGCCCATGGCTCAGTGCCAACTGGAAAAAGCAGCTTACTCCCTTTTTAATGTGAAGTACAAATGCGCAAACTAGAATAGGTAATCTTTGATCCTGTTGTCTGACCTTCTGATTCTAAATATTTGGTTTCATGGATCACTTCATTACTTCTAGTCCTTTCACTTTTACCCAAGGTTATAGTTCAAATTTTATTCCAAAACCACCTTCCTGAACTAAGTAGGAGTGGTTCCCAAACCTTAAGAACTTGAAATCATTTTCTCTTTCAGATTACCTTGTAGGTTGTAAGTAGAGATGTTTCTTCCTAATTCATGCTGCAATCCCATATTCACAGAGGTGGGTAGGATCTTTTCATCAGCTTCACTTGAAAGTAAAGCAGAGGGGAGATCTAATCAGGGCTGAAAGCAGTTGCCCCTTACCACCAATCCTAAATTTTTATGAATTTATGAGACTTACATTCATTATTTCTAACACAGAACCTTGTCCTAAGTGTGTGATGTGCCCTCAGGTATTTGCTACTCGTGATATAAAGTCATCATTGGCTACCTCGGCATTAAAAATGTTTTTTCTTTCATCTTTAACTCATCCCTTTGATGTTTTTGATTTAAAATGAGTGGAGTATATTGATACAGGAAAACATGTGTATGATTTATAAGGAAAATAAAAGTATAGTTTGAGAGCAGGTGCTCGAAGTTTTCATTGCTATGGTTCATGATCAAAATTATTTAAAGACCACTCCTTATACTCTACTACTAGGTGTAAATTCCGATTCCATGGTATGGCCAGGACTTCCTAGGTCCTTTGTGTGCTGAAAAAAATGTGGAATGAGGAGATTAGGTAACTAAGAGGCAATTAAACCTAAAGTGCAGCTGCCCTCATCCTCCTGTTTAGAATAGTAGTAACCTATGCCATTTCTCTGTGCCTCTCCTAACTGGATTTCTCTCTACCCCACTCACCAATTATCATATCCTATTACATTTCCTTAATCATTCCATGTATTGTCTATCTCCCTCCCACTTCATAAGCTCTATGAAGGCAGGGTTTTTTTTTCTGTTTTGTTCATTGTTATATCTCTGGTGCCTGGAACAATGCCTGGCACATAGTGGATTGTCAATAAGCATTGGTGGAATGAATGAATAAACTATGCATCTATCTCTGAAAAGCATTTTCAAGAACACCTAGGCTGGTAGATTTGGTGGCAATTCTAAGCACTGAGTCTTCAGCAGGTTGGCCTTATGTAAACTTGCCAAGGTGGGAAATCTGCTTTGGCATATTCCCATCTCTGTTGTGCACATTATCATACCACTTCCCTGCTGCCCAGAGGGGACATAATGCGACACCCCCCACCTCCACCCCCCCAACTCCTAGCCACTCAGGTGCTCAGTGTGCTACACTTCATCTCACCTCTCTGTTCCCTGATTCACACATGCTTTGGGTTTTTGTTTTGAATATCATTTCTGAATAAATTGGTGTGCTGCCCTGGGCCATGACTGATTGTGACCAGGTACACACTTGCATTATATTATAACTCATGACTGAGGAAGCAAAGCCTCAGCTGGGGAGTCTCACTCTACTGCAGACATTTCAGGATGGTGCAGAATCCAGAGCAGAGAGACCTTTGGTAGATTGGGGTATCTTCACATCACTGTCTCTGGGCAGCTGCCTTGGTGCCAGCCTGGGCCCTCAGAGGTAAGCAGCCCACCCCTTCCTGGTTGCTTCTGTGTCTCCAGGAATTGCTGAGTTGAGAAATGGGCCGATGATAATAAGCAGTAGGCGTTGGATGGGCACTGCTTTCCCTCCAGTGAGCCTTTCAATGAAGGGCCTGAGTCTGAGATGCAGATTTCTTGAACTCTGGGTAGGTGGTGTCAGTGGGGGAGAGAAAGAAGCTCTCACCGTGCTTCCTTCTGCTCTAGTTGGTCCCGAGTGTTGCAGAAACTAACCAGGACTGAACATGACGCTCCCTAATTCAAGTCTTACGGATAAGGCGTTTGAGATCTCCACGTGCCTGAAAACCAGGGACTTGTTTTTCTGGCATGGGCTTGGTTTCTAAATAAAGCAACAGATGTTTTGTTGTTGCCTCTTTCCTTTCTGTCTGTGGCTCCTAACGTGGGTGATATTAACCAGGTGTGACAGGATTCAGGTTTTTATTTATAGCAGTGGAAAATAGTTTTCATGTCTTTGCAGAATTTTGGGCCTCTGAGGCTGTCTTTCTACAGCCTCAGCTTAAAATCGTGAAGGTTGAAAGTGCAAGAAGTTTGAAGGTTCTAAAAGTTAAAAAGCTGCTGGGCCGGCCGAGTGGCGCGGTGGTTGAGAGCTGGCTTGGGACACCAGAGGGCCCTGGTTCGGATCCCACATATGAGGGCCAGTGACACTGCCCTCCACAGCTAAGATGCTGAACAACAGCTCAACCTGGAGCTGGGCTGCCATGAGTCGCCGGCGACGGCGTGGGCTGCAGTCCCTGTGGCAGTGGATTGCCATGGGCTACCGTGTGTGGCCAGCAGCCAGCGTGAGCGGCCAGCAGCCGCAGTGAGCGGCCGTCCAGAAGCCAGCGACTGATCTGCCTCGCCAGAGAAGAGCGCAATGATGGTGCCAACTTGGGCCAGTGAAGCAACATCCTCCACAACTAGATTGAAGAACAAAACGACAGCAACTTGTCTGTTCCCCTTCCCCCAACTCCCCAGCACTGTTCCCATCCCCCCAATTCCCCAATAAAAAAATAAAATAAAATAAAAAATCTTAAAAAAAAAAATTGTATGTTTACTTGTTTGTCCATTCTGATACATGATGTCTTCCTTGAGAGCAGGAAAAGTGACTTATATATCTTTATTCCTGGTGTCTAGCATGTACATGGCACACAATATAAATATTTATTGAAAGCAGAGTGAATGAATGAATCACTCAATCAATGTACAGGTAGTAGAATTGGGAAAATATTTGGAGCTAGTTGCTACTTTGCAAAATTATCATATGGCTCCAAAGGTTTCTATTTTCCATACCTTGCTGAAGAGCCATAAAAATAAAATGTTTTTAGCTCTCTTTACCCAAGACATATAACTATTAAACTATGATTAACCCCACATGAAAAGCACGTTAGTTTTTTTTTTTAATGTCTTCCTTTTTTTTTTAATTTTATTGAAGAATTGGGGGATGGGAACAGCGCTGGGGAATTGGGGGAAGGGGAACAGACAAGTTGCTGTCTTTTTGTTCTTCAGTCTAGTTGAGGAGGACGTTGCTTCACTGGCCCAAGTTGGCAACATTATTGCGCTCTTCCCAGGCGAGTCAGATCAGTCACCGGCTTCTGGACGGCCACTCACTGTGGCCGCTGGCCGCTCACGCTGGCTGCTGGCTACATATGGTAGCCCATGGCAACCCACTGCAGCAGGGGCTGCAGCCTATGCCTTCGCCAGAGACTCACAGCAACCCAACTCCAGGTTGAGCTGTTGTTCAGCATCTTAGCCGTAGAGGGCATTGTCCCTGGCCCTCATATGTGGAATCCGAACCGGGGCCCTCTGGAGTCCCAGGCCAGCTCTTAACCAACGCGCCCCTCAGCTGGCCTGCACATTAGTTTTTGAAGCTTAACTTTTACATCTTATTCTTATATAAATTTCAGTCATAGGGATGTTCTCTTTGCTATTTCTATGCATTTACTTCAATGTCCCTTTTTCTCTTGATAAGACAAACCTAGTAATACATCTCAGAACACAAGGAGAAAAGTCAGGATCCAATATTTTTTCCCCACAGGCTACCCATGCCCATGAAATTTCCTGTCTCAGAATCATTCTATTGGTCTATGAAATATGTTCTCTCGCCTGAAACAGTGCCCCTAAGAAGGGGAAAAGCTGCCTCAAATCTCCTTAGCAAGTTGTAGAACACTGAGTAATGAGTACCTCTTCCTATCTGACCCTCAGAATGCTCCCACACTCTCTGCAAGTGCACAATCTTCTCATATTTTGTGATTTTAAGAGTTAAGGCAGAGCCATGAAGCTTTTTGAGGATTCAAACAAAATTTTATTCAATTTTCAAACCTTCATCTCCTTTATGTCTCAGTACTTGGTTATTAGTGATTTTTATCCATATTGGAGCTGCTTTATTAAGCCCCACAGAATGAGTAGCAGCATCTGGGAGGCACCAATGAAGAAGCGAAAGGGGGCATTGCGTGTCTCCCACTTTTAATCAAAAGCTAGAAATGATTAAGCTTAGTGAGGAAGGCATGTTGAAAACTGAAACAGGCAGAAAGCTAGGCCTCTTGCACCAAACAAGTGGTGAGGGCAGAGGAAAAGTTCTTGAATTAAGTTCAAAGTGCTCCTCCAGGGAACACATGAATGATAAGAAAGCAAAACAGCCTTACTGCTGATATGGAGAAAGTTTCAATGGTCTTGGTAGACGTTTTCTCTATCATTGGGTTTTGAAAGTGAAGGCAAATGCTGGAAGTGGGATATGTAATACAATGGGGCCATAGAAAGCGTTAAAACAAACAACAAATACACTATATATATATATACACACACACACACACACACATATATATATATATATATATATATATATATATATATATATATTTGATAGAAAGCCAGTATCTTCTGAGAAAAGAGAGTATCTGAAAACTGAAAGGCCCTGTAGGAATGCTTCCAACATCTCGTAATTCTTCAACCGAAATTAAAGATGGAAAGGTGAAGTTGATGATCAGTGGAAGCGGCTTTCCACACTTCGGGTCTGTGGTGTTTAATTTATGTGCTCTCGCGAGAAGCTCCTGAGTCTGGTCTGTCTAATCAGCTCCCCACGGCAGGTACTGGCGCAGTGAAGAGCTCAGCCAGCAGCTGCAGTGACGCCCTCAGCCTTCAAATCAGGTGGCGCGGTTGGACCTGCAGTTCCCAGGAGGAATCTGCAAGTGTCTGCCCTTCTGAAGCAGAGAGAACTTTAATAAGCATCTCATTAAACTAAGCACGAAGGTACTGGCTTAACTCTTGATACCATTCCCAATCTCTCTAAGCAGGAAAATCCTACCCTCCTTGGCCTGGTGGGATTGCTGATTCTATTTTAGTCCCCATATATGACACACGGTAAATAAAAAGGAATTCATTTTCTTTTTCTGATAAAAGAGGCTTTTATTCCTATGTAAAACGATCATAACTTTTAGTAAAAAATGTAAATTCAGCCTGTTTTCACTACATGCATTTGGATTTCTAGCACCTAGCAATAATTCAATTCCATGAGTTAGAAAAAGCACCCTCTTCAAGCAGACAAATTATTAAAAGGTGCCTGCATTGGACATGGCAATTAGACATAAGCAACCCTCAGATCAATTAGAAAACAGCACCCCTTCCTGTGGGCTGCCCGGTTTGTGGCCTGGCCCCACAAGCAAAGGCAGAATTCAGCCCCCACCGCTTCCTTCTGATCTACTGGCAGGGGCCCACACTGCACGATTGCTCCCGCTGTGCCTACCAGTCTGTTTCTGAGAACTCAACTTTCTCAGAAGGTCAAGAATGGGAGATGCAGGGCTGTGTAAATAAATAATATCTCTTCTCTCTACCACCACCCTGTGATGAGCACAAGTGCAAATAATAAATCACAACAACAACAATAATAATACTATACCCTGAAGAGGAGGGACAGGTGAGGGGTTGTGTCAGAGGGCTGCGGGATGAGGACGCTTCATGGGGAAAGGTACGAGGACTGGAAAACGAGAGCTCAGTGAAGGGAGGTAGCAGGAAGAGAAAGGCTGATCTAGGAGCAGTTAGACCCAAAGCTCAGCAGTGATGAATGGAGGACGGTCAGAGTCACTGGAAAGGAGGAGAGCTGGGCCTAACGACGAAGAGGGGGTAAGCTAGACAGTGAGGGCCTCAAAGGTGTGGCTGCATCCCCTTCAATCTCATAGTCCCCGTGCTCGGCATGGAGCCTGGTTTCACATACTTACTTCATTGGGTGGCTGATTAATTCATAGATTTTTTTAAGGCAATGTCAGATTGCTCTGGAGGGCTAATGGCACAGCCAAAGCAGCAGCAGGTAAGGCTGTCCCTACTCTTGACTGAGGGCTCCGTCAGTCACTTCCTCATTCACATTGCAGCCGTCATATCTGCCTGTGACGGCTGCACCTCTAGAACTCTGCCATTCAGATCTGCGATCTCAACCAGCCATTGCCCAAACTGAGTAATCGCAGAAACACCCAGGGATCATTGACCAATACAGCTCCGGGATCCCTGGGTGCTTTTGATCATCAGCCAGGTTGAGCAACCATTAAGTTAACCAACAAGAGGGAAGAGGAGAGGCAGAGACCTGGAGCACAGGGTGTGGGGGACAGTTGGGGGATTGGGGGAGTGAGGGGGAGGAGGTTGTTGACGTCAGGCTCCGAGAACATTCCCCTCTTTACACCCTCCCCCTACACTTCTCAGTTTCCAGTATCACCTAAGGTTGAGGTAACAGCAACATCTGGGCTACTTCAGGTTGGCAGGACCAGAGCATCATGTCAGCTGTCACTTTGGATTCACTCTAGGTCATCAAAGTAACTATCTGTGCAGTAAGGCAGCAGAGTGGCTCAGGACCCAGCTGCTCCTACGGCTCCAGCTTCCAGCCTCTACTACTGAAAAATACAGTTTCTGAGCCAAATCACTGTATCCCCCCACCTTCCACCTCCATCCCCTACCCACAGTGTTGTTCTTTGAAAACCCTCCTTCTTTCTACACTGCACAGCTATTATAGGGTATTTTCAGTTTACAGGGAATTATATTCCAAAAAATTCCTTTGTTGATGAGTTTTTTTGCACTCAAAATGCATTTCCCAGAAAAATAATGTCTGATTTTTAGACTCATGCATGAAGTTCTATTTAGCATATACTTACATTAATTCATATTACTCTCTCTAGTTGCTTCTCCTTTAACTGATGAATAAACCAAGGCCCCGTGAAAGCGAGCTGCCGGGGAAGTGAGTTGCCCAGCCCAAGGCTCCCAAGGAGAATGGAGTGGAGGCAGTGAAGGGCTTGGTCATTGTGTGGCAGGCACACATGGTGGCTTTGGTGGACTGGAGCTCAGTCAATAAACAGACTGAGGGTTGTGTGGATGCTGTTCTAAAGGCTTCAGAGGAAAAGGGCTAGGTGGTCAGTTGGCTTCAATGTCTAGCCAGCGTGCTGCTTGCGCAGTGTGGGGACAACCCCTCTTTCCTCACCTTTAACTCTACTTTCCCTCATATTTATTATAACAGATCATTTTACAAGCTCACTTCTGCAGGGGTTTCATTGTGTCAAACACTGGACATAATATATATACTCACAACCCTATGAAGTTGTTGTTCCCACTTTAAGGTGAGGAAAGTGAGGCACAGAGAGGTTAAATAAATAGCCCAAGGTTGCAGCTGATAGTTGATGGAGCCAGGTTCTTAACCACCACACAGTACTGCCCCTTTTATGTATAGCTGATCTGTCTTAGTCCACAGCTAAACAGCTCCCCTTAAAGATCTGGAAAACGGCTGACAAAATGCACTGTCAAGAGGTGAGATAAAAAAAGAAAACCCTTTTTCAGTGTTCCAGTATAGGGCATTCTTCTGAGGCAAGGAAGCCTAATTATGGAACTTAGAGCAAATCATTCCACTTTTTTTTTAGGTGTCAGTTTCTTCATCTATTAAAGGAAGGCACTAGATGAGAAAGTTACTTCCAGCTCTAAAATGCTCTGATTCTAATTTACATGAAAATTAGATAGGCTCTAATGACTGTCTGAATTTAAATATTGCACATACCTCTTTGTAGCCATGAAACTTCTCTAATCTTCACTTTGCTCACCTGTAAAATGGGGATAACAATCATACTTACCTCTTAGGGTTATTGAGACGATTCAATGGCAGAATAAGTGTAAAGCTGTTAGCATGGGACTTAACTTTAACTATGTAACTAGTATGTAGTATACGTTCAAGAAATGTCCCCTTTGAGGGGCAGCCGATTAGCTCAGTTGGTTAGAGCGTGGTGCTCATAACACTAAGGTTGCCGGTTTGATCCCCGCATGGGCCACTGAGCTGTGCCCTCCACAACTTAAATGAAACAACTACTTGACTTGGAGCTGATGGGTCCTAGAAAAACACACTGTTCCCCAATAAAAATTAAAAAAAAAGAAATGTCCCCTTTATCTTCATCATCATCATCACCATCACCTTATATATAGGTACTACCTATCCAGGTGCTCTAATTTTAAAGGTCTGAACACTGCAGATGCAATAAAGCGTTGGCAAATTTGCAGCCAATATATTATAACTGTCTTCTTTATACATTCAAAATTGTATTTTGATTTGAGCTGCTCTTTCAGAATTGACGTTTTAAAGACTTTGGGGAAAGTGATCTTTCAAAATCAACTCCCTTGAAATAACCTAACCCTACGTGCACCCTATGTCCATGGAAGAGGAAAGGATTCATTGGTATTTCTAGGCATGTCCCTGATCCCTATTTTCAGCTCCAGCCCCAAACAATAACATGTTTTCAGCAATGAATTAAAAGAAGGCAGGCCCCCTTCCCACTTTTTGAGAAATTCTACTATACTATTCAGTGCTCCTATTTCATGACATCTAGAAAAGGCACTGAGCTGGAAAATGGAGTCAGGAGACTCAAGTTCTAATCCTCCGGTTGTCACTAAGTGTCTCTGTGACCTTGGGCAAGTCACTTCCCCTTTATGTGTCCACTTTGCACCAGCAAAATGCTGCATCCGAACAGGACAGTCTTCATGATCCTTCCAAATTTCAGATGTTGTGGTTGACTCCTCATCAGGTGATCTCTTTGTTCTTATGACAGACTACCCTCTCTTTTCCTTCTCCCCAGCTCAGGGTGTACACAAATGCCTGAATCCATACCCAGGGCCCAGTTCATATAGCAACCACAGGCCATCAACAAGGGGAGCTGAAAGCTCTGACTTAGAGAGTCCGTAAGGATGAATAGAATTTCAGCTCTGGATAGCACAAGCTTTATTCCCCACTAAAGACATAAAAAGACCCAAAGAATGTGGATCTGATATGTGGAAATTGTCATAGCAACTCCCACCAGGGTCATACTATCACTGGAAAGCAAGCATCTGAGAATTGCATCATCTGTCTTCTGGTTATCCAGCAGGGGACTGGGTAATTGCTGCAGGAGAATGAGAGGGCAGCAGTCAACTGTCACAGCAAATGTCTTCCCTTCTTCACGGCCCACCCACACCACCTCCCCATGAGTCGAAAATACCTCAAGCTGGGCCCTCTGTAACTGGACATAACCCTCCTTTGAGGGAGGAGAGGGTGTTTCCTATTTGTTCCCTGACCCATGCCTAGTATGTAGGTGTTCAGAAAGCTGGCAGCCCCATGGGTTTATGGACAGATTCCGTGTGGTCCTGGGGACAACCTGAACACTGGAGGGGAGGAAGGCTAGGGGATATCAGCATATGTGCCCAGGGAGAAGCGGTATGGTGAACAGAGAGCAGCGATTCTGCCACAGCGATCTTTAATTTAGCTGGATATTCGACATGGAATGAGCACCTACTATGGGCCAAGTTTTTCAACAGATTGCTTCCTTCAGTCCTTGAAGTTTGTTTGAGTTTGATTCAAACTTTACAAAAGTAATTGAATTTTGGATTTGGGGGATGAAGCAAGTGGGAAAAAGCGTTTCCTCCCACCACTACTTTTATACATGAATATATTATTCTACAGTTTTCAAGTCATAAGTATGTAGAGAATTCCTGCTTTGTGCAAAACTCTGTGATCAATTGTATATTCTGGCAGAAAGCGGGAAAGGCTGCAAATACAGCCCTTCAAAAGAATTTACAATTTGATGAGCTTATTTGATGAGAGAATCAGATGAGCTCAGTAACATGGGGATGTCAGGCAGGGAAATGCTGGCTATGAAGAGGGTATCCAAATGGTCGGCCTAATATCTCAAACTGGGACTCTGCTACTGTGAATGCACTGTTTACCAGTTTGTTTCTCTTGAGTAAGTAACGTATGCACACAGTACAAATTCCAGTGGAAAACCTCTCTAGCTCCTTTTCCTCCCAGTCTTCCAGTTCCCATCCCCAAATGCAACCACATTTACAGTTTCTTGTATAGCCTTCCAGAATAGTCTGTGTATTTGCATATGTCCTTGTATTTTTGTTTTTTGTTTTTTCTTCCTTACTCAATAGCAGATCTTTCTATAGGAGCTTCTATAGAAATAGAAGTCTTTCTATAGGAGCACATATAGACTTGCCTCATTCCTTTAAATCAGGGAGGGCACACAGCAGCCTACTGGTCAAACCCGGTCTCCCCCTGTTTTTGTAAATACAGGCTGTTTGGAACATAGTCACATGAATTCATTTCTGCATCTTCCATGGCTGCTTTTGCACTACAGTGGCAGAGCTGAGTATTTGCAATAGAGAATGTATGATCTGCAAAGCTTACAATATTTACTCTAGAGCCCTTTATAGAAAAAGTTTGCTGACCCTTGCTTTAAATAACTGCTTAATATTCTACGTAGGAAGTATGGTCCTTTATTTTAATAGTCCTTTATTAAGACTTCACCAGTTATTTCTAGTTTGTTATTATTACAAATACTGCTGTAATTGATATTTTAATACATGTATCATTCTCACATGTGTGAGTATATCCAGGAGTGGGGTTACTGGGCAAAAAAATGTCATTTCGTGGATACTCATGTATGTTGGTTAGTCTGGTCCCACCAGCATCAATGATGTGAAGGAAGCTCTAAAGCCAGAAGATAAACTAATGGCAAGAATCAGTTGAGAAGCCTCTGCTGCTGGGAGATGACATGAAGAACGGCATTTTGAAGGAGCATAAACGGTGTTAGTTTTCCGCCCTGCCCTTGGAATGGGACTGTGGGAAGCTGCCAGATGGAAAGTATGTATCTCCATTCACATACATCTACTGAGGTATCGGGATTGTGGAAACCAACGCAAGGACATTCACTCCTGTTAAGGTCATTCGTTGTCCTAATTGCAAGCTCCTCCTTACCTCCCTCCCTGTTCTCACTCCCCTCAAAAAGCTGCATCAGAGCCTCGGGGGCAACTGCGTGACTGCCTGCCATCGGCACTGTGAAGATCACTGGGGTCACAGAGAGTTTGACTTTGTGTGACCAGGTTTGCTCGACTCTGACTTTGCAAGCCTAACCAGGTTTTGGTGATGGGGTGCTGGGCGCCCCGGCCTTCGGAGGCCAGTTTCAGCTCATCCTTAGGAGGGGGATGTGGAATGAACCAGCTTTGGGAAGAAAGTTGCCCCTTGGAGATTCAGAAGAATTCAGACCTTTTCTATAAAGAGAGAGAGGTAGACGCAAGAATCAGGAACAATTCAGACCTCTCCTCTTACCCACCAACACCCTGCTATGTGTCAGGTACTATGCTAAGGGTGAGCGTACAGGGACGAATAAGAGAACCTGGTTGCCTGTAAAAGGGCTCACAGCCTAGTGGAGTGAGACAGACCTGCAGTTCCCAAGTTGTGAACACCTTCTACATTTTCAAGAAAAACACAGCAATGCTTGATGTCTCATGAACACAGTACGAACAACTCACCCAAAGTACTTCACAGCTTTACCGTTGGATTGAAACATTCCTTTCGATAACGCCGTATGTTTGCAAAGCTAAGTTTGGGGCAGTTGCTGTGCTAGAAAGCAAGCAACATGCAGAACTCAACATGGAACAGCAGAGTCCAGGGCGATTCTAAGTTTGAGAAGCTGTGCAAACAAATAGTACACTCCTCCCTCTAGTAAGTGATGGTGGCTAGTTTAAGACTGAAATAAAATATGTTATTTTTTTTTCTTCCAATTTATGTGGACTGTTTTTTCAAATGACTACTAAGTTGTCAAGACAGACCTATTTATGAAGTTGTTTGTCCCTAACTCCCTAATAAATGGAACCATTGTTAGGTATTTCTTTTGGCCTATGGGCTCTATAAAAAAAAAATTAGCAAAACACTAAGAGCACTGTGAACAGAAAAAGTCTGGGAACTTCTGAGATGGACCTGAACGCGGCTCACCAGCACCGTGACCTTGGGAAAGTTAACAACTCAAGCTCAGACACTAGTTCCTCAATTATAGAATAGGGACAATAAGACTAACTACCTTGGGGGCTATTGTGAAGGTTAACTGAAATAATGCAAATAAAGAATTTAGCCCAGGGCTTGGCATACAGTAAGTGATCAATAAATATTAGCAGCATAAATCCACAGACTCCTGGGAACCATTAGAGAAGTATATTTAGCCCTAACTACGCTAACTACCTCAGCTTCAAATTCCCTTTTCAGCCTACAGCTTCTCAAATCAAATGCTATTGCCATGGTGACTGCTGTAATGTCTGTAATATCTGGTGTCCACCAAGTCATTCCGAAACCAGGAAATTAACCATCCCCCTGAGGTTTGTCACAGTGCTATGCGAATGATTTCACTGTCAGTCTTCCGTTAGGGCTTTCTTTCCTCCTTATATTAGTTCACAGATTGCTTATTCTGTTACATAAAAAATAAAGTTGTAGTAGAGCGAGTGATACTTTATGAAGAAGGAAATTTAAGACAAATTGCATCAAAATTATTCTCTAGTGTCTGAAATATGTCTGTTTCAAAACAGCTCTCTTGGCTTGACTATACTACAGTTTTTGTGGCTTGTATTTTTTAAAGACTAACTTTGGATCTAAGATCGTCTTTCCCTCCAAAAGATAAATTTATAGTAAGACTCGTGACTCCTCATTTAAAAAAAACAAACTAACAAAGAAAAAAAACCACTGTTATTTGGGATGCTACCGTGTTTCTAAAGCATCCATGACAGATGGCTATTTCCACCATTAGACAGCCTCCCTGGCCTTTCAGCAAAGCGGCTAACTTTTCTGCCAGTTCCAGATGAGTTTTTAAGAACTTATTAGGCTTATTAAATTTAAGAAAGGTAGATCAGGTTAAATAAAGAAGAGGGAAGGGGCGGCCGGTTAGCTCAGTTGGTTAGAGCGCAGGCCCATAACACAAAGGTTGCTGGTTTGATCCCCACATGGGCCACTGAGCTGTGCCCTCCACAACTAGACTGAAACAACTAATTGACTTGGAGCTGATGGGTCCTGGAAAAACACACTGTTCCCCAATAAAAAAAGAAGAAGAAGAAGAAGAAGAAGAAGAGGGGAAATCCCATACTCTAATTGTCTAGATCAGTGTTTCCCAAATTGCTGGGGAAGGGAGGCATATACATACCAGAGGAAACTGGCAATGCCTGGAGATATTTTTGATTGTCACTGTTTGGGGGGTGGGAGCAGGGAGGTGGTGCTGCTACTGGCATGTAGGAAGTAAAAGCCAGGGATGCTGCTAAACATCATACAATGCATAGGGCAGCCCTCACAACAAAGAGCAATCTGACCCAAGTACTTAAGAGCACTGGTTGCGAAACTCAGTTTGACCTTGATATTATTCCTTTTCTTCATTCAGTCACTTTTTGGTTCTTCTAATACCTCTTCTCCTGGTCTAATTGGGTTCTTTTGAAAGATTAACTTCTGAAATTAGGTAACCAGCAGCTGCAGAAAAATATCAAGTTTTTCTCCAAATCAGAGGTCCTCAATATTTCTTCTGCCCATTAGTATCGCCTGGGGAAATTTATAAATCTGTCAGTGCCTTACTCCACCTTCGGACGGATTAAATCTGAATCTCCAGGCCTGGGACCTGATCGTGGTATGTTTTGAACGTTTCCTGAATAATCCTTACGTGCAGTCGGGGTTGAGCACCATGAATCTAAATAAATAGAAAGGTTATTTTCTATATTAAATATGCATGAAGAGAAAACTCAGCTGTGGGAAGGGGAGTTAGTGATGTTGCTATCAATGTAGAAATGCTGGGGTTTTTTCCCCTAGGTCACGTTGACTATTTGAATCAAGAGCTATTTGAGATTTTTCACTCATGTGGCTTGATCACCTGAGATATTTGAGATTTTGTGGCTGATCCACGTATAGCCAAAATTTTATGTATCTATACATTTCTTAGTGTTTTCTTAATCTTTTTTTCTTTTTAATTACAAAGAAAAGAGAATCACCTAGCCCTGCTCCAGTGCTCCAAAGCTTGGCTTTCCCCTTTACTGGAGCCTGAAGAGAACAGGAATGTTTCTTCCATGGATCTCATGCACCAATTGAGCCTCGATGCCTCTCAACACCCTGAAAGGTCAAAGGAAGGGTATCCAATTTCCCCTTTCTCTGTCCCTTTCACCTCTACTCCCAGTGCCCCTAGCACATTGTGGTCGAGCAGATGGTTTTGGTGTGATGCCCCAGAGGCTTACAGATGTGAATTCTGGTGGAATAACAAGAGAACAGACTTTTTCCACTGCTGCTTTTGAACCAAACACATGGCCTGCTCCCCAACAAATAAGTAGTGCCTCACACGGCTGATTTTCAATCTTTCAAGACAGGGTCAAAATCTTTTTCAGAATAAGGGGAGAAGTAAAGGAAGTCAATAAGAAAGAACTAATTTCAACCTCACAAGAAATAAACAGTTTTAGCAGACAGTCTACTTTTCATTTCTAAGCATTAGATATTAACGCGATAAGAAAACGAAGGGTCAGCACTCAACCCTGCAGAGTAGGAGACATTTATGGCTACCTGCTGGCCCTGCCCAATGCCGTCCTGGAAGGATCCCAGATGTTTGGGGAATTAAGCCTCTTTCGCTTGATGGTTTCTAATAAACTGAAAGCGTTCTATCGAGATGGGGCCCAGGCCCATAGATGGATCCTCAGGGGTCCAAGAGTTTCCTTTTAACGGATATTTTTAATTATGCTGTCATTTCATTCTAAACAGTTTAACACTATTCTGATCTCCTGAATAACTACCTTATTTTTAAGATGCCACTCGCTGTCATTGCCTGACGTTGTGTCTTGGACTCTCAGAAAAACCACAAGTAGTATTGAGGGTCCCATTATGTGGTGCCAATTGTGGATGAAAAGGTGCCACGTACTAAACCTGACAAGCACAGAGAAGGCCAGCATGGCAGGCCCTACAAACTCAGAGACTGAAAATAACCACGTAGGGTGGTCTGAACATAGAAATTCCTAACTGAAAGCCGGTCATTGTGGTTGTCACATCCTAAGCCTATAGCTTCCTTGACAAAGGTCAATCTTTACATTAAATGAGCCTGTCTATTGTATTTTTGCATCTAAAATAACATACCTTTGGCATGTCAGAATAATCTTTTTTCTTCTGGACCCCGCAGGGCACAGCCTCAGCACCAGAGCAGGAGACCACAGAACCCCTCATTGTTATCTTGTTCCCTGAATACTACCTCTCTGTGCTGTAAATGTTAGTTATTAACATCCTGTACCCACCAATGTAAAAGAAGTATGGGTCTCTCCATTTGACTTTTTATCCAATCCCAGAGATTTCCCTGCTTTGCTTTCTCCCACCCCCTTAACCTACCAGTAATGGATTTCATATAACCCTCCTTACATCACCTCCTTTGATTCTAATGTATAAAATAAGCTGCAAAACTGCCATTCTCTGAAGCATTTTCTTCAGATCCATTGAGATTTTGCTTTTCAGCAATTGTCATCAGTTTGGTTCAAATAAACTCATTAAAATTCTCTACAGCTTTGGATGTTTCTTGTGTCGACACAATCTTACTTTTCTCCAAAATTCTATGTGAAATCAAGTGACTCGTCCATAATTTTACTCAGTACACAGTGAAAAGCATTAGTTCCCCTCATTTCCACCCTTAATTCTGTGTTCTCTGAGATCTCATTGGTATCTTACTTGCACCTTTATTATAAAACTTTGTCCTCTGTTGAAACTATCTGTTACAACCATTGTCTGTTTCTCCTCCGGTAGACTATGAGCCCCTCAGAAGCGGGGACCATGGTTGTACTTCAGTCTTCTTTGTATGTCTGGCACCTAGCAGACAGTAGGTGCTCAGCAATTGTTTGTGGAACAAACGATTTAGTAAATGAATACATTAATACAAAAACAGCTACTTTAAGCCAAAAAAATAACTTGAAGGATTTTTTTTTCTGGGAGATTTAGACATAATCAGCTAGAGCAATTTATGCATCCTTTACGTCAAAGTTGCAGTGGCAGCCGGGCACCAGAGCAGAGTCAGCCAAAAGCCACTGCACGTTTGCCCAGATATCAGCACCGGCTTTAGCAAGTGTCTTGGAGGGCAGCTGCCTCAAGGTCCACTGCCCTGTGAAGTCTTGTATGGCCTCCTGTCCCTGGGAGGAGCCTGCTGTTTAATCCTACCCAGGGAGATGCTAACTGAAGTAAAAGCTTTGCTCACTCACCTTTGGTGTCAAATGGGGATATCCTTTCCCTTCTGAACGGGTTGCATCTTGGGAGCTGCTTGCTTGCTGTATAAACAGTTTACCCCAAAGCGGGTGGCAAACATTTTCTGTAAAGGGACAGAGAGTAAATACTTTAGGCTGTGTGGGCCGTGCAAGCTCTGTCACAACTATGTAATTTGGCCATCATAGCACAACAACAACCACAGGCAACCTGTAAAGAAATGAGCATGGCTGTATTTCAGTAAAACTGGTGACACTAAAATTGGAATTGTGTATACTTTCACATGTCACAAAATATTGTTCTTCTGATTTTTTTCTTCCCCCCTTAACCATTTAAAAATTTGGAAATCATTCTTAGTCTGTGGGCCATATAAAAATAGGTGGCAGGCCTGTAGTTTGCTTATCCCTGCCCTAAACCACTATCTTCCCCTCTACCTTGTCTGTTTTCCTTCATACCTATTCCTTATACTCCAGTTAAACAATGATTTACAAATGAGGGTGTTTCTAGAAAGTAATGGGTAGTCTCATTAGTCACTTCCTGCTTGGTGTGAATGAGTAAATATCAATGCCTTTCCTCAGAAGCTGGAGAGAACATGAAGCTTGAGGATGCTCAAAAGGAAACAAGACAAAGTCAAGTTTAATCCAACAAAGGCTTGCCTACAACCTGCAAGAGAGAGTGCACTTTAATTGCTGCTCAGGTCAAGTTGAGTTTTCATTGAGAAAGAATGAACTTATTTCTCTCAGCAGGGGAAATGTTCTCATTTCAGATAAACCAAGGAAGATGTTGACGTTGTCTTGGGCCACACACTTTTATGCATGACTTGCGGACCTCAAATTCAGTGATGCCTGTAAGGGGTTGGTGTGGGCATAGCCATGGGGGAAAGAGAACTCATAACTGATATGATCTGCTGTTGTGCCAGTCTGCACAGAATTAGAAGATGGATTATGGTGGATTTGTTTTCCTTTAGGAATTAGGGCTGGCACTGGCTTAGCGTCAGTGCAGCCGAGGTATTAACTGAAATGCATTTCTATCTCAATGGCCATGTCCCGTTTAGCTACGGTGACTTTGGGGTGACTTCCCAAGCAATCTCATCAGTATGCGTTAGCAGGTTAAGGCCAACTTTCATGTCAGAACTGTAGGCAAGGAGAAATAAAATGCACCATATCAGTCCTCCGGGTGCAGAAAATGAAGCTGAACTGTGTGACAATCACGCTAATGAATATTGGTTCAACTCTCAAATGAACCTCCATTAGTCCACTAGTTCAGGAAGAGTCAAAGCGATAGAAAACATTCAAGACAAGGCAAAAATGTGCCACTGTTGCTGGCCATGCACTGTGCTGCCGGGCTGTCTTGATTTGCCCTTAGATATCATTTGAAGTCCTCTCCTTGTCTCCTTACCGAGCTGATAAACTTACTAAGCTCTGTCGGAGCCAATATGCGCATGTGCACTGAGGATGGCTCCCTTGCATGGCCCTCCCCTTCACTGAGAAGTCACCTACCTCGGGAGCCTCAGCTGCCTTATCTGCAAAATGGGGCTTAGAGTCCAGATCCCAGAATAGCTGTAAGGATTACATGAGATAACACATGTCAGGATGTCTCACAAACTCTACAAATATCAACTTTTGTTTTACCTTCTCTTTTTGCCTAGAACCCAAACAGAAATATGAACTATTCAGTTGCCTGCACTGTGGGGTGAACTGCTGAGTCCGTTACCCAGGGAAGAATTGTTCACTGGTGGTCTTCTTGCCTCTTGCCCCCATCAATATGCACTTACCCAAAGGATGTAGACACTGGGGCAGGAGACATTTGATTTACAGGAACATGAATTTCTTAAAGGGTCATGATTAAAGATATGTTTTCTGAGGCAATTCAATTTGTTGATAGCCCCTCATTTTTACCTGTGCCATCTCTGCCAAGCAAGCCAATTCTGAACAGATCACCTGTCCTTCTATCCTTCAAGCACACACAGCAAATCCTCAGCACATTACCATGGAAATTAAGCACTACACACAGAATCAGCCTGACATAGAGATAGCTAGGTGGTCACCCATATTCTGTGGTGTAGGAGTGCTTCTGAGGTTTCTCTGCTATGAAATACCTCCCTCCGAACTTAGGATGTAACCCAAAATGTCACTGTTATGGAGTTGTTCCTTAAAACTATATATAAAATTGCACTTTTTCGAAAACAAATATTTCTTAGAAAGGTGATATTTTGCTACCACAAGGCATTCACAACTTTGTGAAAATTTCTTTCATATTTTTTTCTAAAGCAGGCAGCCAGGGGCTTCTTGAAGCTAGCAGAATGGGGGGGCGGGGAGGTGGGGGCACAGAGGTTAGGTTAGGATATATCAAAGGAAAGGAGGAGAGTACCAGAAGGGCCCACCATCCACATCTCTCTTCAAGTTTTATTTCAGACTATCACTACATAGCCACATTCTCTTTAAACAAATACTTATTGAGTAGCTTCTCTAAATCAGGATTCTTGGTTGTAAACAACACATCAACAAGATGTACCCTGCTGAGAGCTGCATGCTTGCCCCACCGTAAGCTCATTTTAGACAAGTGAGCCACCTTTGATTCTCATCGGTCTCAATCTGTCCTCTAGCTTCCCATCTGGACAGGAGCTGAAAATGTGAGACAGAGGGGTCTGATCAGCCCCCAGGAGGTTGGGATGGGGGATGCTCTAGGACCGCAGGGTCCAGCTATTTCTCCTTATCATTCATGCATTCATTTCAAATGTTAATTAAGTTCCCACTGCTGGCAGGAGCCTGCACTAGATTCTATGGGGTATCAGAAGTAGCATGAGACACAAGCATCACCCTAAAGGAAATGACAGTTGAACAGAGGAGACAAGGCATGAAGTCAAGTCAACAAGTGCATGTTAACTGTGTATTGTGTTCCCAGCTCACTAGGAAGTAATTACAGAGCTTTGTATGTCATTGCATGCTGGCTAAGTGCTAAAGATGAGCAAATTCAGGAAAGCAAAGTGGTGGTGTGGCAGAGGGCCCTAGACAAAGGCTTTCCCAGACCACATGGCCACCAAGACTTCCACGTTTAACATTTCCTAATTCCTACCTCACCCAGGAGCCAGTTAGAAATTAATACAATGCCGCATGCCCTAATAAGGGATCCTAGCTGCTAACCCGGAAGCCTCAGGGTATATGGCTCCCAGTCCTGGCCGGATGGAGCTCAGCCTCTGGATGTCAATCCGCTGGGCTGGTGCCAGCATCAATAAACGTTGCTTCCCGAGCCTTGGTGTCCCGTCTCTCTGTCCGAGTATCCAGCAACAGTGGGCAAGATCAATCAGAGAAGCCTTCTTGGAGAAACTGATTCTGAAGCTGAGGCTTGAACGAAATGCAGGATACAGGTTCCTCTATAAAGAAAAAGCGGAGGAGTATTCTGAGATGGGTCCGTTTGGAGCAAAGGCACTGAAACAGATACAAACAGGTGATGGGCAAGGAACAGGTCAGGGACTGGCTTCACGCTATCTAGGTGGCTCCTCAACAGAACAGTGAGAGATGAGGGTGGAGAGCGCAGCGGGCCTAGCTAGCCATGAAGAACTTTGAATTTGAGGCGAAGGGACTCCTGATGCAATGCCTCAGAAACTCGGAGAGGTTCTATGTAGAGAATCACATGTCAAAATGATATCAAAGGAGGTTAATCAAGGAAGTGGTTTGCAGCATGGCCCAGGACAAGAACTCAAGATCTAACCCAAATTACGTGTAGTAATTTAGGTGTGAGTGGCCAAGGGCCCCAGAAAAGTAATGGGTGCAGAATGAAGAGAAAAAAAGTTATATCTGAAAAGCACATTGAAGAAACCGTGACTATTCCTGATAGGATCAGGATTTAGAGGTAGAATAAAAAAAAATCCCAAGGCCTCCAGAAACCTTGAAGAACGCTATCTCTGACAATAGTGGAGAAAAACAAACACTAATCTAGGTGGGCTGAGAAGACTGGGCAGATCAGGTTTTGAAATGTTCTACATGGAAATAGTGAACACCTCGTCTGTATGACCGGGACACCTCTGTATCACTTCAGAAGACAGTTGGTGGTTCTATTTTAACTGTGGAGAGAAAGAGGGAGTTTTATGGAGAAAAAACAAAACAAAACATAATTTTCATGCTTACACATTTAAAGATGAAACTCCAAAATATTTAGACTACATGCCTCAGCCTGTTCATTAGACCATCATTTCGTATTAATCCCTTACACTGACTTCAGACCCTATACCCTTACCCCACACCATACCACAAAATACCTGCTCTGCTAAAGTGACAATGTGCTTGACCAAATAAACCAAATTAATTTAGGTTGCCTCGTAAGTTCTACAACATTATCCTTGAATAATACTGCTTCAGATCCTCTGGATCTTAAGATCAAGAGCTCAGAACTAATTAGGCTAAGTCATTGGTGAATAAGCATTTCATATACATATATTCTTAGAAACTTAAAATTTCAGAATAAACAGCAGATAATATAGGCATTTGCTTCTGTTCTTTTAATGTGTGGGCCTATAAAGAGGTTAAGTTTTACTGATATACTTTAGATCATGCAAGCATTAAAATAAGCTGACCCTCCAAACAATGACTGGTTTGGGGATTTTTTTTTATGTCTTCCACAGCTGATTAGCATGGTTTCTCAGGGTCTTGGGATAACATAAGGAAGATAAAATCAGGCTAAGCTTCCGATCTTAAGTTTTTCTGATTCCTGCTCATATGGGAGCAAAGCATGAACATCTCCCTCCTTGCTCAAAGCGGAATGTTTTTACTAAGATTTATACTATATGTTACCAAAGTCCTTCACTGATTGTAAAAATTCCTAATTCCTTCCCAGTTTCCACTCTTTCCCATCACTCCCACTGCCCACTTACTAAGCAAAGCAGTAGGGAAAACGGCAAAGGAGAATGAAAGAATCAGCCTAGCAATACAATCATTGCTGCCAGTTCGAAGATGTTTGTCCTTCTCCTTGGAAACCCTCAACATCTTATGATGTTATTTCATGGATTCCTCAGCTTAACTCACCTTCTGGCACCAAGGTGATCTCTTCCATCCTTCCCAATGCCCAGCTTCAACAGATCAGACAAATGCAAACTTTACATAAATGCTAAATATTAACTAAGCAGAAGCCAAAAGCAAACTATTCTAAGACAAAAGAAACAGAACTGCAACAGTTTGCACCGTAGCGTGAATAAGGAAATGCAGAATATTGGGGTTAAATATGCTTGATGCTGGAGAGCAAAGGAGAAGCAACATTAACCTGCAGCTGCAGCTCCAATCTTGTTAGCGTGATGGAGCCCAGGGTAGTCAAGTAGACTTCCCACTTCTACTTGAAGCACATTGAACACAAGCAGAAGCCCACTGTTCATTACAGATCAGCAACTTGGCTCCAAGTTCCCGGAAACTCAAGAAGTCTCCCTTTGTCTAGAATAGAAGAAACTCAAGTGTCTGGTTCCTTGTCTCCCTTCCTGAGTCTACTGTGAGTCTATTCTCTTCATCTCTGTACTCCATGGGCTTTGGGTATAGAAACAGAGCTTTCTCCTTGAGAATTGGCCACAAAGTGTCTCTTTCTCTTGGACCTCACCCTGGTCCTGCTAGGCCTCCCAGGATGGAGGGCAGGACTCCCCGTAAATGGGCACAGTTGACCTTCTGTACTGGTTTACATTAACTGAGTCCTTGTCATATGCCAGGCACTACTATGGAGAGCTTTATGTGCCTGAATTCATTTAACTCTCACATCCACCCTACAAGCTAAATGCTATTATAAGCCACATTTTACACATTAGTAAACTGGAGCACAAAATGAAATAACTTGTGCAAATTTAGAAAACTGGTAAGCAGGAAAACTGGGATTTACACCCTGGAGTCTGACTTCAAAGGCCACACTCAGCTGCCACTCAGAAAAGAAAAAGGGATAAGGGAGTGATCCCAAATGTTTTACCTGTTGGTCCCATAGCCCATAATGGTGGACGAGGACACCTTAGTGTGTGTGCCTCTTCCCCAGGGCTGGCAGTGGTCTTCACACCGGGGAACAAATGCTCCTGGGCTTTCCAAGGGTTACGTGGGTACAATCAGTTTTAAGGACACCGATTTCCATGTCCTCACCTTCCAGGTGTACTTTCCTAAAATGAATCTACTCGAGAACTTACCGTGATAGACAGACAGGCTTTCCCTCCCATCTCCCTTCCACAATAGCTTTTCTTCCCGTTTACAACAGAAAAGGACACCTCTCACCCTTCCCAAACATTGATAAGATGCATTATCCCAGGTTGTCAACCTTTTAGGCCCCTAAACAAGGAACAATTCGAAATTCTGGAGCTGAGAAAGTGAATAATTCTAATGAATGGATAACACATTCTTTAGGAAATCAAATGCTTCCAGTTCTTTGCTTTCAACAAAACTGAAACATTGCCTAATAGAGCAGATGGATCATTAAACATAACTGTTGATGCTGGAGCACCATGTGACTATTGGCATATAATTCCAGGAGTTCAAGAATTGAGTGATGTGACTATAACAAAACTCGTGTGATATTTATGTGAACAAGATTATTTAGTGTTTACATCTATTAAAATAAAATAGAAATATAATTTTACATTCGTTTTTAGCATTTACCCATGGATATATAATACTGTTCACCCATATGTATATGGCAAATTGCGGGGGGGGAACCCATCCACTAGAGATGTATTTCCAAAAGTTTTTACTTTTTATCTTTAATAAACAAAATTTATAATATAATAATGTTTTGATGTATTACATACTAATAGTCATTGTGATACTATCTCAACCCAGAAGACTGTTTTTTGTCACTTACACCAGAGGTTCCCAAACTTTCTTTTTTCACAGCATTCTTAGTGAACCAGTAATATTTCCACTGTGTCCCCAGATCAAAAGAAATACCTTTCGGTTCCATTCATTAACTGCTTAGATCCAAAGGTGTAAGTGTTTATATCCTAACAACATAGTAGCCATCTGTAAAAGTAAAACACACAAAGTGAAAGAAAAAAGTAATATTTTTATTTCACTCTTAAATAGCCACCCTGGCTCGCTAATGGAATGTACGCGTGTGTGCCTGTGGTACGCTGCACGGCTTCTCAAACCTGAGAATCAGATTGGCCGCTATCACCCTCGATTCCTGTTCCAGCCTTACTCTTGTGCTGACTTGCTTTCTAATCATAGCATCTGCCAAAAAAACAGAAAAACAAAAACAGCTTTGCAAAAATACGCGTCATCAAAGGAATGTAGTTCAATCTAATGTCAAAGTTGTAAACTACCTCCAAACTGGTAGTTCATACTGTGTTTCCCTTGAAATTTTTTTTTTTTTTTAATTTTACTGGGGAGTTGGAAGGGAATCAGGGAAGGGGAACAGACAAGTTGCTGTCCTTTTGTTCTTCAGTCTGGTTGTGGAGGACGTCGCTTCACTGGCCCATGTTGGTATTATCATTGTTCTCTTCCCAGGTGAGGCGGATCGGTTGCTGGTCACTGGACGGCCGCTCACAGTGGCTCACGGGCTGCTTGCTGACTGCTCATGGTAGCTTACGGGAGCCCACTGCAGCCCCACTGCAGCCTACACCATTGCCGGCAACTCACGGCAGCCCAGCTCCAGGTTGAGCTGTTGTTCACCATCTTAGCTTAGAGGGTGCAGCGTCACAGGCCCTAATGTGGGATCCGAACCAGGGCCCTGCTGCTCAGAGCTGGCGTCCCAAGCCAACTCTTAACCAACACGCCGGCCACCCTCCCTTCAAAATGTAAATATTCTGCACACCCGAGTAAATAGATTGTGAGTCGCAGACTTAGAGTCCTAGGTTCACAGGAAATGTTTTTAAATTTTTTAATGTATATTTTTTGTTGTTGCAGAGAAAATGATTGTGTAATTAATAAGACTTACAAGCATAAACTGTGTCATGTTAGAATAATATTCCATGAAGAAAGTGGAATGGAAATATACTTTGTTCATCTATCTTTTAAAAGGATGATGTTAGATATCAACTGGATATGGTGTTTAAATATCGTTGGATACATTTAAAAGAATGATGACTGTTTTATTTTTAAATGTATTTATTTTTAAATATTGTTATTAATGATATACCAGACATTGTATCCTTTGCCACTGTTTAAATTTATAACATTTACATGTCAACTTAAATATGTGTGAAAGGATCATAATTTTTCAAAATTCTTTTCAGGCCAGGCTTCTCAGCGTTGGCTCCTTTGGTGTTTGGGGCTGGATATGTCTTTGCTGAAAGGCAGCTCTATGTATGGTAGGATGTTTATTAGCAGCATCCCTGGTCTCTTCCCAATAATACCAGTAGCATTTCCCCCTAAGTTGTGACTACCAAGTGTCTCCAGACATTGCCAAATATCCAAAGTTGAGAACCACCTTTTTAAGGGGTATTTGAGCAAAAAGGATAAAGACCACAAACTAGACTTATATGAGAAGCAATAAAAGCATCATTGTTAGGAACTTGGTAAGTTTTAGAGCTTCAGGTCTTATTCTTACTTGCCTTGGCAAGACAGCTCATTTTTCTAAGCCTGTTTTTTTACATCTGTAAATAGGAATGAATTTTATTAGCACCTTGGAGAGTAGTTGTGAACCTTAGATGAGAATATACATGTGAGATCCTTAGCAGAGCCCGACACATAGTAATCTGTTAATAAATCTTAAGCATTATTAAATAGTTATTCCCAACACTTCTTCAGTATGTACTTCCATACAGAGGTTCCTTGTCTATTGCATCATCTGCCTGAACTCCTTTGTCTGACAGTCAGATCTTTTGTAGCCAGATAGTCACACTATCTAGCTAACCTCATACCCTTGTAAGAAAAGCATTGCACGCCAGACTCACAATTATGCAATCTAATTTCTTGTCTGAGTCTCGTTCCGTGTTCTGTCACCAAAGACCTGTGCCCTGGAGTGTGTGTGTGTGTGTGTGTGTGTGTGTTGGGAGGCGTGTAGTGGAACTTGGTAACCTCAAATTTTCTCTTTATTCTTCAGAAGGAGAAGTGAAAAAAGTGAAGGAAGAAGAAGAAACAAGAATAATTCTGTAGACCTTGGCATAAAATTCCTTTCTAGGGAGGCAGGATGCTCCCTGTTCTCTTACAGGCCGTACTCCCCCTTCCTTTATTAGTGCTGCTCCTGTTCCTCTCTGCCTATTCGGATTCTCTATGAGCTCAGCTTAGATTCCACCTCTCCTACATAGCTATCTCACTTCTCTAAACTTCTTTAGCACTTAATGACATGCTCTTGGGTCATACTGGTTTCCACTTGTTCCTTGTGTCCTTCATGTGGCTCTATTGAGACGATGACTTTTTTTTTTTTAATTAGGGAACAGTGTGGTTTGCCAGGACCCATCAGCTCCAAGTCAGATAGTTGTTTCAATCTAGTTGTGGAGGGCGCATCTCAGTGGCCCATGCGGGGATCGAACCAGCAACCTTGGTGTTATGAGCACTGTACTCTAACCAACTGAGCTAACCAGCTGCCCTGAGATGATGACTTCTTTAGGGTAAAGAGTACCTCACATCCTTTATTAGTATGTGTGTGATGCTCAGACTACATCACACAATGTTGAATAAATACTGGTTTATCAGTTAATCTTCTGGTTCATTGTATTTTGGTGTGTGTCCTAGACATTAAGTGTGTGTCCTAGAAAAGTTTCTCTAGGAATTATCATGGGGTTTGAAAAATAAATAGCCACTTAAAGTTATACAGGCCTAATCAGACAGGGCTATGTCATGGAAATTCCCCAGGTGCTTCACATCTAATGTGCCCTTCTGTGGCTGAACAGTGCTGGGAAGTTCAAGGAACATTAGATACCCATGTTACTCTTGTTCGTGTACTTTTATAGGCTCTAAGAGTGCTCTCCTAAGTAATTCCTTCAACTGTGGTTCATTAACAGCTGTTAACAATCGCCTTCTGGCCTTAATTAATTACCTTGCCTTGGAGTTAAAGAGGGAGAACGGTTGTCAAGGGCATTATTTGCTCCATTACCCAAAAGCCAAGGATAATGTGTGGTAATGAATCGGAAGATGGAACACCCAACCCTTCTCCAATCCCGCAACTGTCAAACCTTATTCTGCCCTTTAAGTGTGTGTAACATCAGCCTTTAGAAAGAGCTTGCATTCAGGGCAACCCTAAATGGAATAAGAAGATGTAATATCTTCATTTTCTTTCCAGCAGAAACACTAAAATTCTACATTAATGATAAGGCTCAGCTTTTTAAATAATTCAAGGACCAATTACCACGGCCCTTTGCTTTTCTTTCATTGTCTATTGCTTCTCTTAGCCTGCCTTTGGGCTGTTTCATGGCTGTTTCATAGGTGACTTCATTCATAGGCTAGTTATGCCATATATGGCATAATTCAAACTCCATTTGGTGGGGCTTCTGTAATAAAACTACACTTTATTTTTGTTTGCTTTGAAAATCATGGTCTGTTAGGCTTGGGTTTGTAACTATAAAAGGAATACTTTCTTATTTTTAAACACTTTAAAAAATATTTTGGTGTAACATTGGTTAATAAAGCTATATAAGTTTCAAGTGTACGATTCTATAATACATTTGTATATTGCATTGTGTGTTCTCCACGGAAAGTCAAGTCTTCTTTTTTTAAAGAAAGAAGTGAACTTCATTAGAAAAGAGGTAAGGGCTGGCCAAGTGGCTCAGTTGGTTAATATTTGGCTTAAGAGCGTGAGCTCTGAGCAAAAGGGCCGCCGGTTCGATTCCCACATGGGCCAGTGATGCTGCGCCTGAGCTGAGCTGCCAACAGATGGCTTAGCTGGTGTAACAACAAGATTGCCTGTTAAATGGTGTGCTATGCCCACCTGCAACTAAGATGGAACACAGCACCTTGAGCTTAGAGACCACAAATGGCGACTGGCGCCCTCCACAATGAAAATTGAAGAACAACAACTTGGCTGGGCCCCCTCCCCAACTCCCCAATACTGTTCCCCTCCCCCAATTCCTCAATAAAATCTTAAAAAAAAAAGAGGGAAATCTGATCTTATTTGAGATAGTTGCTAAGGAGATACTTGGTGTTGTTGGAAATAACAAAGCCGCAGGGGGTCAAGAGCTAAGGGGAAGTAAATCAGAAGCCAAGCATCTTGGGTCGGCTGAGTGGTGTGTTGGTTAAGAACTGGCTTGGGATGCCAGAGGGCCCGGGTTCGGATCCCACATATGAGGGCCAGTTACACTGCCCTCCAAAAAGAAGAAAAAGAAAAAAAAGAAGCCAAGCGTTTTGGCACTGATAGGGAGAAGAAATTATGGCAGTTCTTGGTGATTTGTTTATTTATCTGTCAGAGCGCATTCTCTTTATACTTGAATCAAGGGAACAGAAAGCACATCTTTTCTGATGAAATCAGAAGTTGTCAAGAGTTTATGGTTCCTTCCCCCATAACATTTTGAACTGATATTGGCTTTGGGTCCTGGTCAATGGGTGTGGGGGGGGGGGCGAAGGGAGGGTGGAGGTTGGGAGTCAGTGGTGTATTAAGCAGTGGTTACAAATCACTTTGAAATTCACACCATTTGAAGTATTCTAATTGGGTACAATTTCTTAAGGAAATTACTGTTTAAAATTCTATGATATATATAGCAGTAGAGGCATGGCAACTTAAATTGCTAGTACTGAGGAAATGATCCCTAACTTTATGGTAAT
>NW_017731480.1:2847034-2883636 GCF_001890085.2 Hipposideros armiger
TTTGGGTCCTGGTCAATGGGTGGGGGGGGGGGGGTCGTGGGTGGGTGAGCTGTGTGAAGTGTGTGCATGAGTATGTATAGTATGTGTCAGTATGTGTGTGTGTGTCTGTGTGAAGGCTTCACTCAGAAAGTAACTCCTAAGCTGAGTCTTGAGGAAGGAGCATTCCAGGTAGATAAAAAAGGGGGAGGCTTTCAGGCAGAATAAACAGCACTTCAGCAGTAGAGAGGCACCGAGCAAACAGCAGCTAGGTCCTCCAAAGCAGAGAGGGCAAGCTGGAAGATGAGGCTGGATGAGTGATGCAGCGGGTCACAAATGCATTGTCTGTCATGCCCAGGCAAAATATATGAGACTTGAGAAAAAGGCAACCAGTTTCATCAGCAATCAGACAACTATTAAACTGCCAGCGTGGGTCTTGCCCTTCTGTGCTGAGGGTTGGATTCATCTCCTTGTGTTCCCTGATCCTCAGATGCTAGCTGACCTCAGTCAATTTGTTCAGACTTACTGAATTCAAACATGGATCCATTTTCTCGCTGTTTCTTCCTGGTTTGGGAGACACTTTAGGCTCCAATCCCAGCTTGCTGACTCTGAATCTGCTCCTTTCCAGCTGAAAGGCACATCTGGATCGCTCCTTAAACGGGAGATTTCCAGATCATTCCCTTTCTGCGTGTCTCATTTCTGTATCATTCATATCCACCTTTCTAACCAAGTGTTTATTTTGGATGTTCTCTTCAGCCCTTGACACAAACTTCAAATGCCTCTGCTTACCTATTTGAATAAAAGGGGGTTTTTGTTATTGTTTTACTTTGTCTTAAAACACAATTGAAGGAAAAAACTATGTGCCTTTCTTTTCCCACTGTGGTATAGTAAGAAATGTATTTGGTCTTTTTCCCTGGTTCCTGACACAAAGCTCCCTTGGAATTTCCTGAATGATAGGAGTGTCTTTGTCACTCATAAGAAGCTCCTTTAGAGCCCACCTGAGTTTATGCTAATGAGGTAACCTAGGATGGGGCTTCAAGGTTGCCTCAGGATGGGGCTGGTCACCAGAAAGATGAAGTGGTTACAGGGGTGGAACTTTTAGCCACACCCAGTGACCTCTGGGGAGGGGGTGGGGGATGACTACAGATTGCTCTATAAAAACTCTTGAATAACAAGAGCTGATGAGCTTACATATTGGCGACCGCACCCATATGCTGGTAAAGTGGAAAAACCTAGTTACTTGGGGACAGAAGCTCCTACACTTGGGGTCTTTCTAAACCTCACCCTCTGTACCTCTTCATCTGGCTATTCATCTCTACCTTTTATGATATCCTTTATAATAAGCTGGTAAAAGTAAGTAAATGTTTCTCTGAGATCTGTGAGCTGCTCTAGCAAAAACAAAACAAAACAAAACAAAACAAAAAACCGAGGAAGGGTCATGAGAACCTCCAATTTATAGCCAGTCAGTCAGAAGCACAGGTAATAGCCTGATTGTGTCTGTGCCTCTGGGCTACTTGTCAGACCCCTCCTTCTAAAGCATGACCATCCTCAAGAAAGCACATAATCTTATCTATTCTGTAAACTGATACCCACCCTCCTTTCTTCTACTTTCAAGTAATCCTTAATTTCAAATGCATAAGAGAAATTATAAGCTGTTATTCTCTAACACATTTATCTCAGTCTATTGAGGCCTTGCTTCCAGGTATAGCCTCTGTTTGGCTCAAATAAATTTTTATAAAAATTCTCTACAGGTTTGAACACTCTTATATTGACAAATCAATCACATTTGGCCATTGAGGCCAAAGATCTCATCACCCGTGTTTCCCCATCCTTTATTAGTCATGGTTTGGCAGTCCTTCTTGAAGACAGAAAGATGAATTTGGAACCTATCAAAAGTTCCTCCAGTTCTGATAACTTCATGGTTGTATCCCTAGATTTAATTATCTGCAGCCCAGAAGTGCTACAATGAGAGCTAAATAATACTTTTTGCAATTGTTCTCAAAATTTTGATCCTTATAGATCACTTTTCTGTGTCTGAGGAAACCATGTTGACACTCTCATAGAAAGGAGGAAATGTCACTGGGACCTCCCCTGCTGCCACCCCCTGAGGATAACAAGTGCTGGTACATGACTGACTAGCATCAAGGGACCATCAGCCTGGAATGCTTACGTGGGGTTTCCTTGTTCTGGGCCATAATGAAAGCAGACAGGCTTTCTGACTTCAGTAGGCACTTGACAGCCAAGAAACTTGACTGTAGTCTTGTGAGGTGATTTTTACCTCTCAGTTCACATTTTGTTGTATCTCAAAACCTGGCTCAGGCGTTGTATCTCAGAACAATGGTGGCCCGAGCCACTTCATTCAGATTTTCTCAGTAAATCCACGTATTTGCTGTTTGAACAAAGATCAAATCTTTCTTAGTCCATTCAGGCTACTTTAGCAAAAATACTATAAACTGGGTAGTTTATTTTATGTATTTATTTACTTTTTAATTTTTTTTTAAACTTTGTAGCAGAGGATAGTTTTATTAGAGAGGGGTTCCTGACGGGAATGCCCTAAACTGGGTGGTTTACACAACAAACATTTATTTCTCAGTCTGGAGGCTTGGAAGTCCAAGATCAAGGTGCCGGCAGATTCAGTGTCTGGTGAGTCTGCTTCCTGGTTCACAAGTGACTCCCTTCTTGCTGTGTCCTCACATCACAGAGAGCTAGATTGAAAAGAGACAGCATCATGGACTGAATTGTGTCTCCCCCAAATTTATATGTTGAATGCCCTAACCCCTAGTACCTCAGACTGTGACTGTTTTGGGAGATAGGGCCTTTAAAAAGGTGATTAAGTTAAGATAAGGCCTTTAGAATGCGCCCTAATCCAATCTAATTGGTGTCCTTATAAGAAAAGGAGATTAGGACATACAGAGAGACACTAGGGGATGCTGGCGCAAAGAGGAATGGCCATATGAAGAAAAGAGAATCATCTGTAAACCAAGGAGAGAGGCCTTGGAAGAAAATAACTCTGGTGACATCTTGATCTTGGACTTCAAGCCTCAAGAATTGTGAGAAAACCAATTTCTGTTGTTTCAGCCACCCAGTCTGTGGTGTTTTGTTATGGTAGTCCTAGCATACTAATATAGACAATAATAGGCACATTATTAATATAATAATAAGCATATGAACTAACAAAATAAGATACTTTTTTTTTGAGGCTACAGTGTGAAGCACAAATAGAATGGACCAATGATCTTGCAGTTTCACCTTTGCTTCCAGGGTATTCAGCGGGAAAGAGCATCCCCTATGAACCCTTTGAGACACTGGGTCTGGTTTACTATCATTACCCAGGTGACTAGTGGTGAACTACGAACCATGCGCCCCGGTTTTCACCTGTTGTAGATCAATTATGCCTATTAATTCTTTTTAGTGCCTACGTTGATTTTGAAATGGGCCCTGATTTACATGATAGGTATTATGGTCATCCTTACAGGTAAGGTGGGGGTAATGTGCCTCTCTACAGGAAATCTCTTTCAGCTGGGATCAGAAAACCAAGCAAGCTTCCCAGGATGATTTGCTGAAGGAGAAAAGAAGCCAAGTGTCCATGGCTCTGTGGCAAGCTCATACCAAAAACACAAGTAAGCAAACAAATAAAAAGCAAGATTTAGTACATCATTATTGGCCTTTGTCCTTCACACAGACGCACATGCCATCAGCCTAGAAAACCTCTGCCATCCCCATGTCTAAGTGCATGGGGTTACATCCACGCCTGACCTCTCTCCCTCCATATTCTCTCCTAGGGTTCTTAAAGGATCTTAGCTTTTGTGATCTCTCCCATTAAGCCTGCTTTTTAAAGGAATTCACTTTTACTTGGTTCCAACTGCATAAATACATGTGGAGCTAGGGAGGAGACCCCACAATGTAATGGACCTGTTTCCCTCCATTTCCTGCCTCTGTACAGAGAGGGGAAAGCTATTTCCCCCTCTCCCAAGTCAATTTGCTTATAGGCAGGACTGAATGCAAATAAAAATTTAAAAGAGCATCTATAAAGAGAGTAGATACTGCATTTTCTCACCACACACACAAAAAAAATTCTGAGGTGATGGATGTGTTCACCTTAGTGTGCTCATCATTTCACGGTATATACATGTAGCAAATCATCCTACTGTACACCTTAAACTTACACAACGTCATATGTCAATTATAGCTCAGTAAAGCTGGAATAATAAAAGAGCAGCTGGAATAAGGAAGGTGGCCAGCAAGCAACAGAGGCTCAAGGAAAAAACAAAATCTTGATCTGAAATAACAGGAATCTAGGGAAGTAGCCCCCTAGATGCTATTTTTATTTTCAGCATTTCAGGTTAACACAGATTGAGTTAATGATGTTTTCTTATAGCTCCCAGGCAACTCAGAAATGGCAGGGCTCAGACTAGCAGAGATACACTTCCCGCAGATTTGGAAGGGACGAGGAGCCAGGCCTGGGGGCTGTGCTCAGTCCCCCAGCTGTAGATAGAGGGGGAAGTGGTATCATATCAGAGATTGTCTATTGCACCCTGGGCACGTGGCAATTTTCACAGGTCCTCTCCTTGTCAGTTTCACGGGGTTGCATCGAATGCTCAATTTTAGTGGCTAACAGGCTTTTTTATTGAAGTAACCCCAGAGGTTCAATGATGGAAAATGAGCTATATTACAATAGGGGATCATTTAGAAATCCTGAATTCCATTTCACCCCCGGGGTTTATGTTTTCCATGGGAGAGATGAAAATGTATAGGTTCAGAAAAAGGAAATTTCTGAAACCCTAATGGGAAAGTTGGAGATATTTCCTGCTGCTTACCGTACTGTTAAAGACCAAAGAATCAGCTCAAACTGAGGTCCACTTTTTGGTTGACTGGTGATGGCTGTTTGGAGATTTTATGACAACCTTTTTAAGTCAATGAAGATAGGTGGAGTCATTTGAAAGTTCCAGCTTCACTGTCTTCTTTAGAAACATGTTCTCAACATATGCCTTTTATGGACTTATTTATTTTCTCAAAATGATTTAATTATTCAAAAACCTGACTCCTAAATACTTCATGAACTTCAGTAAATTCTCTCTCTCTCTCTCTCTCTCTCTCTCTCTCTCTCTGAGTGTGTGTGTGTGTGTGTGTGTGTGCGCGTGTGCATGTGCTCATGCACACATGTGGATATTTTCATGTGTGCCCTTTGGACAACTCTCTGTCTGTACATATTCTAGATAATTGTCTGCATTGGGGTCACAGTCTTTGGACTGTAAGCTCCACGAGAACTACTTCTAATTCTGTTAATACCGAACTCTATTATTATGTGGTATTTGAAACATAAACATGATGGAAGTGGTGAAAGGAGAGCCAGCACATTTCCTGAAAAAGGAAATGAAACTTTTTGGCTATTCATATGTTATAACTCGTATTATTAATTCACACTGTCATATTTTGTTACTATATTTAAATACTATGTAACTGGTATTATGGAGTCTTTTACAACAAAAAGCATTCAGGATAGGTGATATAGACATTCAGGTTGATATGACCCATAAAAGCAGACGTCATGAATGTTTAGTCTTCCTATCAAGCCCTTGGCCTGCAGACAGCATCTATTATACATTATCTATTGTGCTCTTATTGGTTTTTTTTATTGTGGCAAAAACAGATAACATAAAATTTACAATGTTAAGTATACAGTTTTGTATATTTATTAAGTATATTTATATTATTGTGCAATGGATCTCCAGGACTTTTTCATCTCAAAGAACTAAAACTCTATACCCATTAAATAACAAACCCCCATTCCTCCTTTCCTTGGTCCCTGGCAACCATTTTACTCTGTTTCTAAGAATTTGACTACTTTAAATGTCTTATATAAGTAGAATCACACAATATTTGCTTTTTTGTGACTGGCTTAAATTAGCATAATGTCCTCATGGTTCATCTACATTGTAACATCTGACAGGATTCCCTTCCTTTTTTTTTTTTTTTTAAAGATTTTTATTGGGGAATTGGGGGGATGGGAACAGTGCTGGGGAATTGGGGGAAGGGGAACAGACAGTTGCTGTCATTTTGTTCTTCAGTCTAGTTGTGGAGGACGTTGCTTCACTGGCCCAAGTTGGCACCATCATTGCACTCTTCCCGGGCGAGGCAGATCAGTCGCCGGCTTCTGGACGGCCGCTCACGCTGGCTGCTGGCTACATATGGTAGCCCATGGCAACCCACTGCCACAGGGGCTGCAGACTACGCTGTCCCCGGTGACTCACGGCAGCCCATCTCCAGGTTGAGCTGTTGTTCAGCATCTTAGCTGTGGAGGGCAGTGTCACTGGCCCTCATATGTGGGATCTGAACCAGGGCCCTCTGGCATCCCAAGCCAGTTCTTAACCATCGTGCCACTCGGCCGGCCCAATTCCCTTCCTTTTTTAAGGCTGTATGTATAGACCACATTTTTTTTAATCCGTTTATGCATCGATAGACATTTGAGTTGCTTCCACCTCTTGCCTACCGTGAATAGTGTTGTTATGAATATAGGCATGCAGATATTTCTTTCAGATCCTTCTTTCAATTCTTTTGAATATATCCCCAAAAGTGGATATTGCTAAATATCCTAAATATGCTAACATGGGATTGCTAAATCAAACTTTATTTTTTTGAGGAACCACCCTGCTGTTTTCCATTGTGGTTAAAACTTTTTACAGATCAACCAACAATTTCTACCCATCCTCACCAATACTTGTTATTTTCCATCCCAAATGGGTGTAAGTCTTAATGATTCTTGACTAACAAGTTCCACAATTTCTATCCGGGTCTATTTCAGCGCCTTATAATCTTTACTATTGAAATAACTTATGCTTGTTCATTCATTCACTCAGCCTTTGTTTAGCATCTAATTTGTACTAGGAATAAGGGGATATAAAGACCTTTTGAAAAGACATCTTGCATGCCATCAGAGAGATAACAGTCTCATCAGGGACAAATGAAATGACAGAGTTGATGCTAACGCAAGACCAGATGAAAGGGCCTTGTGGGTCATACTCTGGAAGAGGATGTCACTTCTATGATCAGGGGAATGAAATGGATGGAAAATGTAATGGGGCTGGGGAAGGGGTGGGGAGGACAAGATTGAAGATAAGGAGGACAATTCAGAAATTTCAATTGTCTTTACATGGTTGAATTAAGTAGGGATGTTCATGGAGGACCAGATTCAAATGATACTTAGGAGTTGAATACATGGGCTCTGATGAGTAGTTTGATGTGGCACGTAATGGAAGGTGAGGAATCCAGGATGCTTCTCGGATTTCTGCTTTGGGAAACTGGGTGGATGGTGATGGCATTAACTGAGATAAGAAACTGTGAAGAACAAGCAGGCTGTTGGTGGTGCTTGCTGGGGTGGGGACCACAGGAGGATGACAAGGAGATGGAAGAGGTATGAAGTACCTGTTAAATATAGAAAGAGAGATGTTTACAGGAGTAGTTAGAAAAATGAGCCTGGAGCCTCAGGATGTTGTCTAAGCCAGAACGAAGACGTAGATTTGGAAGTCACCACTGATAAATTAGTAAAGCCCGTGGGAGGGGATGACATCACTCAGCAGACCATGCAGAACGGGAGGAGAAGAATGAGGACAAAACCCCAGGGGAGCCCAGCATTTACAGGGCAAGGGAGGCAGGAAGATGTTAGAACAGCCAGAAAAATAAAGGCTTCTCTGGTTGGCCAAAGAAGTGAGATAATGATTGAAAATTGTCCAGTGACTTTGGCAACATGTTATTGTCACCTTGGCAAGAGTATGTGTAGTAAATTGATGACTGTAGGACACAGATTGCAGGGTCCTGAGGGAAGTGAGGAACTGAAAACCATAAATGTAGCATACTTTTTCAGGGCTTTTGTAAAAAGAGGAGCGGGTAGGAGAGGTAGATGAAGAACTAAAAGAAAGTTTTAAAAAATGATTTCTTTTTTTTTGGAATGAGTAAGTTTTTAGACTGAGAGAAAGGAACCAGTGGAGAAGGAAAAAAAAATTGGAAATGGGAGACCATGGAAATGGGGCAAAATGGATGAAACAAGATCCTGAAGTGAAAAGAGATGGAGAGGCTCAGAAGAGCAAGTGGAGACAGCACTGGGCAAGAGGAGGTAAGGACAGATGGAAGGCCCAGCGCCCACATCTCTTCTGTAAATGAAATCATTCCTTCTGCACTTTACAGAAAGTCTCGTCAAAGATGGAATAGAGATCAACACCTTTCTCCATTAAAACAACAAGAGAAATACAAATCCTGTGATCTCAATTTCTACTCCTTTCTTAGCCATTTAATTAAATGCCAATGAAATCTTTTTTTTTTTTTTTAAGATTTTATTGGGGAGTTGGGGGAGGGGAGCAGACAAGTTGCTGTCCTTTTGCTCTTCAGTCTAGTTGTGGAGGACGTTGCTTCACTGGCCCATGTTGGTATTATCATTGCGCTCTTCCCGGGTGAGGCAGATTGGTCGCCGGCCTCTGGACAGCCACTCACAGCGGCTCTTGGCAGTTAACACCAGCTGCCGGCCGCTGGCAGCCAGACACACACGGTAGCTTATGGCAACCCACTGCAGCTTCACTACAGCTTACACCGTCGCCCGTGACTCACGACCGCCCAGCTCCAGGTTGAGCTGTTCTTCACCATCTTAGCTGTAGAGGGCAGTGTCACTGGCCCTCATGTGGGATCCAAACCAGGGCCCTGCTGCTCAGAGCTGGCCCAAGCCAGCTCTTAACCAATGTGCCACTCAGCCGGCCCTCCAGTGAAATCTTTTGTAAGAATCACCTTTGGCTTGAATGACCTAAAAACAATGGAAGGATTCTCTTAGGTATTGCTCCTTAGGATTTCCCAGCAAAACAGGAATCCTGAGTTCATTGATGGCAGGGTTGCTAAGCAACCATGTCGCTATTTGATGTTATCTACCAAAATGACCTGACACAGGAAATAACCTTACTTTAAGTGCCAATGTAACTCCATACTTCATTTTGCTCTCTCCTCTTCCCCCATAAATTTTGCAGTCTTATGAAAGGAAATATTTGCCATAAAACACAAAGGATATTTGTTTCCTTAACACTGAAATTTGTTAAATCATTTAGCACATAATGAAAAAATAGTCCCTATGTTCATTCCAGAGCAGAAAACAGAGAAATTCTTAAGAGTTATTAAAGTGATCTAATTTAGAAACACTCCTATCCATTATATATTTGCATCATTTTTGTTGCTAGAGAAAAATAGAAAAGATTTGCCATAGAAAAGTACAGATAGGACTTAAGTATAAACTTTTTTTATGAGCTTTAAGGGACTATTTTCTTTCTTGTTTTTTTTGTTAAAAGGATTTTTTTTTACATATATAATTATAGTTGACATTCAATATTATTCTACTTCAGCTTCAGGTGTACAGTGATTTGGTCATGCAGGACTATTTTCTTTAACATAGAGTACAAGAAGGAAATTGAGAAATACAATATTTATTATTCATGCTTATATTTATTATTAAAATTCTTGATGATAATATACTTTGTATAACACTCTGAGATTTATTAACATTGAATGCTTACCAACGGCCATATTTTTTTTGGAGACTAGTATTTTTGAGATGGATTATGATGAATGAAAAGAGAGCTAATATTGATTGAAAACCTAATGTAGTATGAGAATCTTGCATACCTAATCTCATTTATCTCCAAACCTGTGAAATAGTTGTTATCCTTAGCTAGTCAATACATCTACATTAACTAATTCAGGGAGAGAGAAACCTACTAAAGTGGCTCCTGGGTGTATGTTTTAGATCCAGTTCAGTCTCCTCTATTTTTACCATGTTTTCTAGTCGGGCATCCCTTAAACTCTGGAAGACTAAGTGATCTTTACATTGTTACTACTTAAACCCTCTCATTACTTGTCCTTCTCTCTTTTTATTTTTAAGATTTTATTGGAGAGTTGGGGGAGGGGAACAGTGTTGGGGAATTGGGGGAGAGGAACAGCCAAGTTGTTGTCCTTCAATCTTAGTTGTGGAAGGTGCAGCTAGCTCAGCTCCAAGTCCAGTCGCCATCCAGCTGCCCTTTGGCAGCTCACGGCTGCTCAGCTCAAGGTGCTGTGTTCAATCTTAGTTGTGGGTGGGCATAGCCCACCATCCCATGAGGGAATCAAAGTGGCAACCTTGTTGTTAGGAGCATGTGCTCTCACCAGCTGAACCATCCTGCGGCCCGTTGGCAGCTTGCGGCAGCTCAGCTTGGGCACAGCTCACTGGCCCATGTGGGAATCGAACCAGCAACCCTGTTGCTCAGAGCTCACGCTCTTAACCAGCTGAGCCACTCGGCCAGCCAACTCATCATTCTTTAAACACTTCAGTTACTTTCGATTTTAGTATATATATACCTTTTTAAATGAGCAACTTTTACAGAGCGTTAGAAGAGGCAATGTGGAAACAGGATATGATTGATTAGGAGGCCGGGGATTTCCTTATATAGCGAGCAGGTCCTAGTTTCTAGGACGAGGTGAGCAGCTAAAGCTGCGGTGGAGGATTGTGATTGGTGTAACGAGTATGTTTGGTTTCCTTGACAGGTGTTTCCCAAAAGTACAGACTGACTTAGGTATAGATTTGTGATGTGGGCCGGGCCACTGGGGCGGCCTCCATTTTGTGGTTTCTAGAATACAAATGAACTTGAACAAACTGCTTTCTCGCTACGCACTGTCTCCTACCTGGACTGCTTTTTACTCCCCTCTGAATGCTCTTATTTTTACTTTATCTTTGAAGTCCTCTACCATTCCATTTTCTTATCAGGACGTCCCCAATAGTCCCAGGGTTCCTTGATTGCCTCCAGTAGATATTAGAATTCTCACCTACTAGGGATTGGTTTTCTCTGTCCTGCAAGCTATCTTGTTGCAAAATACACTCTCATTTGTCTTCTTAATTAGCTTGTTCTTTCTCAAGGCAATGGCCTCTTCTTCAATATCTTTGTGTCTCTACTGCCTACTACAGGAATCACTCAACATATATTTCATGTTGTTGACAATGATTGCTTTGATACATTCCCTCTAGGTAAGGGTGCGCACACTATAATCTGTAAGATCACCTTCCTTCAAGATCTAGAGAAAGAGGTTTTGGAACAGTAACCAGCATCCATCTAGAGCAGGGGTTGGCAAACTTTTGAGATGGAAGAGCTGCCTGGAGTCAGCAAACTCCGGCTCTGCACATGTGGCTCTGAAGTAAAATTGAAAATGAAAGTAAAACTATCATAGTTTCATTTATAAAATTTTTAAAGGATATTATTCACATAATGGTGATTATGTAAAAATATATTTATGGCTCTTGAATAATTTTTAAATTGTTGTGAGAGACAGGATTGGCTTTTGAGACGGAACGTATCCAAAGAGCCGCATGTGGCTTGCGAGTCGCAGTTTGCCGACCCCTGATCTAGAGGTAAATAAGTCAGCTCTCAAAGGGTGTTTGTGTGTGTGTGTGTGTGTGTGTACATACTTCTGGTACATTTTAAACAGGCATCAAATTATGTTCCCACATACATGCTTCATCTAAATGTGGATGAAAAGGGGTGCTGTAATAAATTATAAATTCCTAACTGGGCAGGTCATGGTGGGTAGTCATGCTCCAGACATGTAACTTCTTTAGTGAAAGGTGTTTAAGCCAGCCCTATCCATTGTTCTTGTGCATCTCGGTTAACACCTTTGAGATGCCAGAAGTAATACTCCTCGAAGGCATAACCACCCTTAAGAAAGCACATCATCTTGTTAACTATCCTATAATCCATCCCTGCCTTGCTTTCTCCCACCCTAATATAATCTTCCTTATGTTCCCTCCTTAATTTCAAATACATAAAAGAAGCTGCAAAACTGTTACTCTCTGGAGCATTTGAGATCTTGCTCCCTTGCATATATCATTAGTTTGGCTCAAATAAACTCTTATAAAAATTCAATACAGGTTTGGACATTTCTTACATTGATATAAATACTCTATATGTTTGGGATACAATTTGTGAAAGTCAAATTCCATCCAAAATGACATAGAGTTGCCTTTACAAATGCATTTCACTGGAATTTCATTCTAAACGAATATTCAAAGATAGCCATGCAAAATTAAGAAAAGAAATTGGTTTTAGTATATAGTAAAATTGATTTCACTATAGTGTCAAGAAACTTGGACAATAAAACTTCACACTTGGCAAAGTTGGCCATAAAAACGCACTGAGGTAGCTCCTTCTCATCTGTAACTTCTGATCAAAGGTCAACGCCTCTGTGACCTATAGATGCATTCCTTTGCCTCGGCTACAGACTGAGCTGTTCATAAAATTTAATGTGCTCACCTGGATCCACTGACTAATAAAAAAAGCATAGATTTGAGGACTTTGCTGCCCTGTTTATTCACAAAAATTATCCTAAACTGAAAAATGTTTTGTGTTCCTTTACTCCCCTCTGCTGGTTAATTCTGATAGCGCTTAATTGTTTTTGAAAGTCAAATTAATAGAAACATAAATTGTTTCTAAAACAGAAAGAAACGATAATGTTGAAAATCATAAGTATTCAATCTTTTCCTAACATGAAATTCTTTCAGTTTGAAATAGTAGACATTCTTTTCTAGAATAAATCCTTGGTCTATATAATTTGTTTCTAGTATCCAGTTATTCCCCCCCCCACACACACACACACACTAATATTTGATGCTTGGTCAAGAGAATGGAGACACAAGGAATAGGAAGAGTGTATTTGGCCATAAAAACTGAATTCGTTTACAAACTGAAACAGTACCATGCCACATTTTGTCTTATACTAATCCACTTATATTACAAAGCATTCTCAGTTATGTATGTCTTATTTCTCACAGTAATACCATGGTATAGGTATGCACATTCTAAAATATAGAACTCATTCTTCCTAAAAAGCACAAAGGATCACTGTGTTCAGCCTCAGTTAAATCGTGAGATAGGCTCACTAACTTGGCACCTCCAACTGTTCTGGTTTTTGCCATTTTTTTCTATAAATGCCTCTGTTCCCCAGGTGACCAATGGTATAATGCTATCAAGGTCTCCCTTGAAAATAAAATATCTGCAACAATTATTCACAATGTCTCATCTCTCAGGGGAATTTGCATTTTAAAAGAAAACCAGAACTAAAGCCAAAGCAACCAGCTCCTAACAGGAAATTACAGAGATTAGTGAGGGAGACATTTTTAGATAGAAAGGTTTTCAGTTACCACTCAAATCAAAAGGTGGTGGCTTTTCATGGAACGTTGACACACTATTCCCCCTCCTTTTTTATTTTGTAACAGGAATATAGAATAAAAAGCTACTCCCTAAACACTGTATACTTCTAATTTGTAGTATAGCTTGATTGATTCAATAACAGCACCAAGTATAACAATAAAATTAAATACTGCATATCATAAAAAAAGAAAAGTGGTGGCTTTGGATGAAGGCTGCTTTAAATCAAGTTCACGGGTGTCCTCCTACAGGAAAGGCGTCACAATTAGCATTGTGTCATTTAGACCGAGCATGCATTTGGGAGCCAGGCAGATCCAGCTTTGCCATTTAACAGCGTAGACCCTTGTACGAATCTCCCCATCACACCGAGCTCCATACAGACAGAATTCTGTGACCACAGAAGATAGTTCAGTGAATTTAACACTGCTGGCAGGGGTGAAGTGAATCCACCCCTCTGAATTTTGGCCATAAAAATCATTTTTCTCATCTCCTATAAATTCTCATCAAAAGTCAAGGCATTAGGATTTTAATGCCTCATATATTCTGTGGATTGTAGTGGTGTACTTCACAGCCATGGCCTTTTCAATATTCTGTCATTTGCTTGACTGAGCTTGGCCCTCTCCTCTGTTTACAGCATGATTGATGTCCTCAGGGGGCACACAGAATGAACAAACTCTTTAAGGAAAACAAGCCATGTCATATCTAGCAGGGAAATGGGGATGCTGTCCTTTCCCCTTATATGAAAAGTTTGGAAGTGAAAGTCAGAAGAGAATGCTTTTGTTCTGAGGAGCAGGGAGAAAGGATCATATCTAAAAGACACTGGAATGGAGTTCTACACACACAGTGTGGTACATCGTATAAAGATTTTCTCTCAACTTGCAACATTTCATCAGCTGTCAGAATGCCCTGAGGGTTGAGGCTTCTTTGGACCAGTTACAAGTGTCTGTCATAATAGTAGTTAACATTTTTGAGATCTTGAATGTACCAGGCAATATGCTAAGAATTTCATGAGTCATGTTCGTCTCATAACAACTCTTTGAAGTGGATATTTTAATAATTTCCATTTTACAGATGAGGAATTTGGGCTCAGACAAGTTAGATAACTTTCCCATAATTAAGTGGTAGAGCTGGAATTCAAACCCCGGTGATCTGACTTCATTCCCCTGGTGGTCATAAAAATTTACCATTCAGATTTCTGTTGCAAGAAACAGCTGACTGACAGCCCCACAGTTGTTGGCCCCCTGAATCCACCAAGGCATTTGCACCATGCACTGTTCCCAGTCAATGACTGAGGGTTACCAGCGCTGGCTCAGTCCTATGGAATAGAAGACTTCAACATGTGGTTTTAAGTGAGGAACTCTCCATTAGCCTGGCAAAATTTCTTAGAACTGCACTGTAATTGAGTTTTTCCCTATCCAATCCTCCATTCCGCCCCCTCCCCATTCACAGGTGCCAGGCCTGCATCATGATCTAAATGTTCTCCCTACTACTCCTGCTTCCTGTGGTTTATCCTTCACAAGCACTCCCCCCCCTCGTCCCCTCCCCCCCAAATATCTTGCACATCTAATCATGTCTTGGTGTCTGCTCCCTGAAGAACACAAACAATACACTCATCCTAATTTATTCTGGAGAACGGCATAAACCTCCCTATCTTTGTCTGCTTACATCAAAGTTCAAGCAAGAATTGCCAGTGACATTTTAGGCTGATGGACAACAGCCTGTCTTTGAAAGGCCTTCGATGATTTCAAACCATTACTTTCCTCATACCCACTCAACTTTTTCCTTCTTTCAGTGAAAAAACACATATGATCTACAACTGTGCCCAAACTGCTTAGATCTGACGGAGCACAACGTTCAACTAAATCTTGGAGACCGTGTGAGTGCAATGATAGGAAAGCCAACCAAGTATGAGAAGAGCAGTCCTGAAGGGTGTTCTTAATGGGTTTACCTGCCCCAAAGTTCATTCCTCAAACACCAACCACCCAGGTGCTCTGAAATAATGAGAAAAAATAAGTCAGCAGTCAAATACTAGGAAGTGCAGCCTCACTCCCTCCTCTTACTGGTAAGTCCCAGTGCACGACGGCCGTATGAAAGGCCCGTGGAGATCCTGTGGCAAACAAACTGGTTTAAATCCCCACACGTATTTGACAAGGGATGCGCTTGAACTAGCGATCTGGAGTCTGCGCACAGCCATGTTGGTATATACCGCATTTCCCCATGTATAAGACGCTCCCATGTGTAAGACGCACCTTAATTTGGGGGCCCGAACTTTGAAAAAAAATGTATTACATAAAGTTATTGAACTCAAGTTTTATGCATCATAAAATTCATACAACTCCTCATCACTGTCAAAACTCCCAACCCTTAGCTTGTCCTCATCTGTGTCTGATGACAAATCACCCAATTGCCCTTTGCTCTTCAATCCATATCTTCAATTCCCTCTCTAAATCTGGCCATTTTGCTGACTTGCCTCTCTCATGGCCTTCTGCCGTGGCGTTTTCAGTAGGGTTTCTTCTTCCCATAGCCAGTCTCAGACTGTTTTCTCAGTTGGAGGAGGGCCAAACTTATGTTCAGCAGCACGATTTCCACTCACTTTGCAAACTGGATCACTTTTAACTTGAATTCAGCACTGTACGAAAATCTTTTCAGAGCCATTTCTGGGCAGAACAGGGCAAAATGTAACCTATGGTAATATACCGGTAACAAGTGGGAAACGAGCGCAAAGACAAGCGCGAAAAAGCAGGAAACGCAAGTAAAAAAATCTACCACTGTATGACACACCCAGTTTTTAGACCCCAAATTTTTCGAAAAAGGGTGCGTCTTATACGGTATGGGGAACTACGGTAGGTTTCCTTGCTCCGTCTTCCCAAATTTAGACTTAATTTTCACCCTCAAGGTGTGTTCCTGCTTGTTTGTTTACCCTACTGTGTAAGAGTGGCAACTGAATCCCTCATTGATTCATTCCAAAAGCAGTCAATGAGCACTTTATTCCAAGTTCTGGGCTACCGTTTGTGGGAGGGAAACATGAACCTGGCTCCTGCGTTCTCAAGGGTCTTCGACCTAGAGGAGGAAAGATACGGTGGCGTGCAAATAGATCCCTCAACAGAAGTCCTAAAATAATTACACCCCAGAAGACAAGGAACAACCTGTTGGGATCGCCGATGACTGAGAATGTTAAAGCAGCCGGGAACAAGAACCGTATGTGTGTAGTCCTGTTCGTCAACAAGATACCCAAGGTTTCAGCAATGTGTGGGCCCCAAGCCGGGTTCCTCCCAGTGTCCTAACTCCAAATCCCACCGAAAAAAAAAAAAAAAGCTTCTGCAACTGCTGACTTCGCATTGCTCCCGCCCATTACTCTCTCAACAGGATTTCTTTGTAGTTAACTACTTATGCCCTAAGATTTGAGCATCACAACCAGTGTCCCAAATATGGACCAGTTCCCATAGCCGAAATTCCCACCAAACGCCCGGAGTCAGGGTGACTGAAATCCGCGTTTGTGAATCCTGACTCAAATTGTTTCACCTCGGGTTCCGTAGAAGCGGTTTCTCTGTAAGTCAAGGTCTGAAAAAAACTGAGAATGAGGTGTCTATCACATTCCCCCGAATATATTGCCTCAGTCAATACTCTTTATAAAGGATTTTCCTTCAAAAATACGGCTACGAAGGAGCGAGTGGAAGCTCATCTTTCTTTTTTGGTGTTTTATGTTTCTTAGTTTTGCCCGCCACACCCGTCGTTGTCGCCCCTTCGACCGCATCTTATTAGACAGGCAGCATCTGGCCACCCTGCGAGGTCCTGATTTTGAAAAGAGGAGCGGGCCAATCAGAGTGCGGAGCGCTGTTTGGCGCTGCCATTCGAGCCTGGGCTGTGCCTGCGGGTGGGAAGGTCTCTGGAGCTCCGGCTGTCTGCCGAGGAGGTGGGGGCGGAGGCATGAGGACAGCCGCTGGGCTTCAGTGAGCGCACCGGCATGGGCGGGCCGGGGGCCGCGGGCAGGCTGATGGCGGAGGGAAGGAGCAGCCTGTGAGACGGGGTGACGGTGGCAACCAGCCCGGGCGGGGACCGGGACTGGACGAGGCGCCTGAGCAGCCGGCGGGTCCGGCGGCTGGGCTAAGGCGCGGGGCGTGGGGGACAGAGAGACGAACACGCCACTGAGCTTTCCGGGGCAGGAAGGGCGAGAAAAGTCGTCTAAACAGTTGGCCGAGAGACGAGGGCTAAGTCAGGTTTGGAGGAAAAGGGATCTCGGGAAGTGGCCGGAAGCGGTGAGAAGCTGGTAACAGGCGTTGGTCCAAGGGTCCGAGAGGACCAGCAGAAGACAGGGAGGTCTGTGTAAGTGGCGGAAAGGAGCGGGTGGCAAGACAGAAGAAGGTCTGTGTAAGTGAAGGAAGGGTGAGGTGTGGCTGGAGCCAGGGACTAAGAAGACGGTGGGTGGAAGTGGATTGAGGAACAAGGAAAAAGCCGTGGAGGTGGCCGGGGGCCGGGGCCTGAGAGTGTTCGGGAATTGGAAGACTTGGTGGCAGAGGAGATTCAGGACTCGGATCCTGCCTCGGAGAGTGGGCGACGTGTCCGGGATGTGGAATCAGAGGCTGGTGAGGTTGGCCTTGTTGCAGCACCTTCGGGCTGTCCATGGCATTAAGGTCAAAGGTAGCCGTGGTCAGTGCGATCGCAGGAGACAGGAAACAGCAGCCACGGAAACAGGGGTAAGTCCTGGGGAAGGACGTTTGGGTTTTGTTTTGTTTTGTTTTTTTAAAGCACACCCTGTACCATCACTTATTTCCAGGGCATGCTAAAATGTCCATTCTGTATGGAGCCAAAAGAAATGTGTGGCTTTGTGTCTAATTCTACCCAGCTGGTCGACTGCTGAAATGGAAAGAATGACATTTTTTATTCTTTACAGGGATTTTTGGTCGTTGAGAGAAAGTTGCAGGGGTTTTCAGCCTCTGCAGCTTGACATTTTAAACTGGAAAATTGAAGGGGAGTGTCGCTGCTCTGTGCTTTGTAGGACGTTTAACAGCATCTTTGACTTCTACCCACTAGACGCCAGTAGCGTCTTATTTGTGACAATTACAAATGTCTCCAGATATTGCCATTTTACTGTATTTTGAACAAGAAGCACATAGGAAGGGAGACAAACGCTACCCATTACCACTGTTGTAGAGTAAGATTTGGAGAGGGACAAGGGGGACCAGTACATTTTCTAAATGAATCAGTAGGTTGAGGAGGTGTGGCAGGACATTAGAAATAGGTTTCAGATAATACTGCTGTATTCACCAATTTCAAAAAAACAAGCTTGCTGCTTGACTATATCATATTTTGAGACAAAGTTATTATTTTTTTAATGAGCAAGTTGAGAAACCAGAGGGGAATGATTAAAAAGCTGTTGATAATTTAGGGGTGGTCAAAGTAAGGGGATTTTGAAGGAGATTTTTATATCTCTACTGCATCATCCAGAATTTCATTGCGAAAAATAAAATAAATTGCATATAATGCAATTTATTTTAAATTCATTTCCCTCTTATGGTATTTTCTAAGCACTTAGAGATGAAAACTAATAAAATGAAATTGCATAGCTCTTAATTTATAATTTCTGAAAGATAATAAGTACTTGGAGAAGAAAACTAACGAAAATTTGTATACCTCTTAAATTCTGGAGTTGTTTTTATTGTTTGCAACTTAATGGCAACATATTTGTTTATATTTAAAAGCTACAGTGGTTGGTTTTTTTTTTCTGATTGTAAAACTGACTTTCCAAGATCTCAAATATAGTTGGTTTTGTAAGTATATGAAAGAATTTGTACATGCATTTTGTTTTTTCCACCTCTTTAAGAAAACTGACACCAGTCTTTAGAGTCAGATAGACCTGAGCTTGAATCCTGCTCAATCCCTATTAGGTGTGTAATCTTAGGCTGCTTGTTTAATTTTCCTGTGCTTCAGTTTCCTATTCCACAAAGTGGTAATAATGGTATCTTCCTTTGGGCTGTTTAGGGGATTAAAAACATTAAAATCTGTAGATAGGATTAGCATAATGCCTGTCATATGCCACTTACTCAGCTAAAGATTGTTGTTAGGATGATGAAAGTATTGAGAATAATGAGACTTAAGAAAAAGAAACCCTGAATTCTACTTATGTATGACATTTAGACTTATAATCAGCTTCAGGATCTGATTTATTTTTGTGTTTTGTTTGGTTGCATAGTATCAAGAAAATTCTTATTTACCCAAATAAGTGGTTGCCCATACTAACATTTTTTTTGGTAGCTCACCTTGAAATGATAATTGTAACGGTAGCAAATATTCTTTGAATGCTTACTCTGTGTCAAACACTGATATAAATATTTTGTATGTTTTAGTTTATTTAATTCTTTCTACAACTATGACAGGACCTATGTGGGTACTGAGGCATAAAAATTATGCCTCAAATTAATGATCAAATTGATATTTGATCAAATTAATATTTGATATTTGATCAAACTGATATTTGATCAAGGTCATGTGAGCGGTGGAAGAACCAGGATTGAAAATTTGGCAGTCCTGCCTCTAGGAGCTTGCTCTCTGAAGCCCTGTACTGCACTATCTTTTCTATACTCGTCAATTAAATGGAGCCAGATGCTTGAAAAAGGACTAGTAAGATTTTGATACTCTGTTGAATCATTAACAATGCTGAATGATTTCCTATATATTGTAAATAAAAAGTTAAATGAGATGCTCTTATAAGTGCTTCAAGAGCATTCATTCATGGAGAGCACATGCATCTAAGCTAAATTAACCTTTGTGAGATTAGGTATACCCACTTATTTAACTTTGTATAATGCTTCAGTTTATTTTTTTAAATCCAGTGAAAAGATACAACCTTTTTAATCAGTGACACTTTTTTAAGAAGTTTGAATGCATGCACAAAGATAGTGGCGAGGTGTGTACAAACATGCAAGTTAACCAACATACAAGTTGACTCTTGGGGTCGTCAAGTATTACAATTTGAATGTGAATAATACATTTGAATATGACTTTTAAACAATGGTAATTAAATGAAATTTGAATTAAATGTTTGCAGAATCCTTACCTTTAGTACCTCAACATAGTTTCAGTAGCACTTTTCCATGGAGTGTGGAAAAGATAATCAGGTCTAAAAATAACCACTTCTGGTATAATTTAGGAAGGACTCAGTGAGTGACAAGAATTACCATTATCAATTGACTTAGCTTTTTGTTCAAATTAGTATTTATAAGGTGACAGAAGGAAGGTAAAAGGTCATTATTTATAAGGTTACTGAAGGAACCGGTAATAGTTTTGGGAAACTACAAGTGTTTTGAGCCAAATTCTGTTTAAGAATTTTCTGGTTAAGCACTAACTGGATTGATTTTCCTTTCTGACATTGGAAACTGATGGGATTTACCACACTGTTTGAGGGCAGTGACTTTATCCTCTTTGTACTCCCCAGCACCTAGCATAATGTCTGGTATATAGTAGTTACTTTCACCAAATGTACTCAAAATAATTGTTTTCATTGTCTTGACTGTTTATTTCTGCTATCTTTTTTTATTTCCTGAGGTTTTTAACTTGCCTAATGTTTATGAAAACTTATATTATGGCTAATATTTGTGTTAGAGTAACTAAATTTGTCATTTTAGGGGAAAATTTTTGGAGTACCTTTTAATGCATTGCCCCATTCTGTTGTACCAGAATATGGATACATTCCAAGGTAAGCAGAGTTTGAAATGAAGAATAAATATTTCAAACTGGTGTTTGAGTGTTTAAAAATAGTTGATGGATGCACACCTGTTTTAGAACTAGCAAATAATTTCATTTCTCAACAGTAATGTAAAAATATTTTTAAACTTTTACATATTTTAACTTTTTGATTTGTATTCATTCCCAGGATTGAATGTTAAGATCCAGTAATGAATAAATGTTAGAAAGAAACTTATTTTTGTTCTATTAAGTTAGAGTTTTCAGTTCTTTGCCAATTATTTTGCTTCAATTCTGATTATATTCAATAATATATTGAATTACCAATTCAGTTTTAATTTTTATAGTTCTTATTTTAGAAGTGTTGGGTAAAAGAATGTGTAAGCTAAGGTATCGGAGTATTTGTGAATATAAATTATGTAACACTCGAGCTTTTCTATTTCACTTGCTATTTATAAATAACCTTTGGACTAACTGTATCAGAAATTACTAGGGAAGTTTACATCTAAAGAAAATAGTTTTTAAAATATACATAAGGAAACTATCTTAGCTCTTACTAATTAATTTCCTCTCTGTCCAAAGTAGGGTTCATTCTGGCTACTCTAGTCCAAAGACCTAGGTTTTTAACTGATGCATTGTCCAAAAGCATTTATTGAACACCTTGCTGCTTAGAAAGGTTTTCCCTCAGCATATAGGTGTCGATTCACAATCTTTATAAGGTAACCACTTAACTGTTTTGCTTTTTAAATGGCCTATAAAAGGTTTGTTTATAATGATTTTCAACATTTAGATTGCAAACTTGTATTCCCAGCAATAATGACTACATCTGTGTTGTAATTTCTTTGCCTGCTTTTTTTTTAAAAACTGTTTTGTTTGTTACCCTCTGCGACGGCCAGCCACTGTGTACCAGCACAACTATCAGTTTCTTGCAGCTGACATCTGTTCTAATTTCTTGGTACCAGCTGTTAACTAAGCATTTAAAGCCAAAACTGATTGTTCAAAATTATTCAGTATAAAGAAACTGAGCACATACCTCTAAATACAAGAAGGATTGTAAGGACTGGGATATATCCAACTTCTCTGAGAAGTAATGTTAGGGTGAGAAAAAAAACCTTGCCTTATTTTTGGGCTAATGTAGTAGATGGTAGATATTTTGAGCTGTGTATTCTGTGTAAGATCACACATGGAGAGAAAGAAAAGAAGAAGGCTTTAGACAGTCCTGGCTCATCCTGGCATGTAGGTCTGGCAGAAAAAGAAGATCCAGGAAAGGATTCTGAGAAGAAGCAGTCAGGTAATCAGCAGAAAAACCAGAAGAATAGTGATAAAGAGTATTTTCAAGATGATTGGCGTGGTCAAGTGTGTTAAATGCTAGTAGGACAAGCAATGAAGACACTGAATTGACCATGGATTTGGTAACCTTGACGAGAGCTGTTTAGTTGGAGTAATGGGAATGAGAGGCAGATTGGAGAGGGTGGAGTAGAGACGGGGCCATGAGGAAGTCGAGGCAGTAAAAAATGACAAATCTCATGCTCTGTGTGGAAGCAGAGAAATGGAGTAGGATTGAGAAGGATGTAGGATTGAGCTGGCTCCTTGAAGTTGTTATGGGTAAAAAGATGGGTCTTAGAGAAGAATTTAGGAGCTAGTAACGTCTTATCACAGGGATTAAAGGGATTTGTGGCATCAGAGCCTCTGAAAGGAATGTGGTGCCTAGTCTGCTGATATACTTTGGCAGAATAATAGGATTTTGAAAGATGTGTATCTGGCCACCTGAGAAGATTTCTCTCTTTCAGTTTTCTTGTTGATGCTTGCACGTCTTTAGAACAGCATATTCACACAGAAGGGCTTTTTAGGAAATCAGGATCTGTTATTCGTCTAAAAGCACTAAAGGTAAGCATATTCTTGAACTGTACTTTTTCTTTGGTACCACTTTTTGATTTGATTTTTACAATTGAAATATTTAGAGGTATTACATGAATTATTGACAGAAATTGAATTTGCAAATAGCTTTTTTCATGACAAAAGAAAAAGAATTTTTTAAAAGAAAATGTATATTATTTATATAAGGCTTTTTTTTCAGTTTTATTGAGGTATAATTCACAAAACATTTAAGATGTACAACTTGATGTTTTGATTTACATATACTATTGTGAAATGATCATCATGACCAAGCTATTTATGTCATGCTTTAAAAGTTTACAGAGTACTTTCAAATTCATGACCCTTGTTCTTATAAATGAAAATAAACACTTTAAACATTGTTTTTAGCCTTCTAAAAGGGAGTGATATGTATTTGGACAAGAGTTAAGAGAAATTCATTGAAGAAAGCTCTTTAGAGTATAAGGATACTTTATTTGCAATTTACACTTAAGCCCCCAAATGCTCAAGATTATTTTATTTATTTCAGAATAAACTGGATCATGGTGAAAGTGGCCTGTCTTCTGCACCTCCTTGTGATATTGCAGGACTTCTTAAGCAATTTTTTAGGGAACTGCCAGAGCCACTTCTCCCAACTGATTTGCATGAAGCGCTTTTCAAAGCTCAACAGTTAGGAGCCGAGGAGAAGAATAAAGCTACACTGTTGCTCTCCTGCCTTATGCCTGACCACACAATTGATATATTAAGATACTTCTTTAACTTCCTCAGGAATGTTTCTCTTAGGTGAGTAGTAATTAAGTCTTGGGAAATGATAGTTTAATTTTTCAACTAGCTAGATTTAACCCTATATCAATTACATTTGGATTGGAAAATTTTCTAAAAGTTATTATATATTGCCTTATAAGATGTGTACACTGTATAGTTTAAGGAACAGTATAACAAGTGATTTAATATTTTTTGGCTGTCTTAAGAGTCATCATTATGAATGTCTTAATGGATTATTGATGCTTACAGGATTCTTTGTCCACTGAATGATTTCAGATTACAGTGTTATTAAAATATTTGTGTTTTGCTTTTTAAACTTGTCCCTCTCCCTGATATCACTGAGCCTGCTTGTCCTACACAAGCTTCCTGCCTTCTAATATTTCAAATTTTCTGTGTGTGGGTTTGAAAATCAAATAAACATGTTCAATTTGTGTGGAAAAACAAAGTGTGACTCTATGGTTTGCATGATTTTTATGATATATATTTAAGCACACAAGCTATGTATTTCTAGCTCAGTCTTATTTCAAGGCAATCATGTAGTTGAAGGGTAACTTATTTTCAGTTGTGTTTGACTGGTAAAGTAAGAGGTCTTCATGATGTGCTTAATACGTTATTTTTACTTCATATTTTTACCTTTGGCTACATCTCATAAAACCATTTTTCATTTAAGGTCCAGTGAGAATAAGATGGATAGCAGCAATCTTGCAGTAATATTTGCACCAAACCTTCTTCAGATAAGTGAAGGACATGAAAAGATGTCTGCTAACACAGAAAAAAAGCTACGACTGCAGGCTGCAGTAGTACAGACTCTTATTGATTGTGCATCAGATATTGGTAAGATGTAGCTGCATTATTAAATAATGGGATTAGTTTAAATGAGGGCTATCCCAGCTTCTTCCAAGTCAACTATGAAGATAACTGTTAGAAAGCTGGTGTATACTATTTAAATATTTCGAGGGGGAGTAGAGGAAAGATCTTAACTGTGAACATTTTCTTTTAGGGCACATTCCAGATTTTATCCTGGAGAAGATACCAGCTATGTTGGGTGTTGATGGTCTCTGTGCTACTCCATCACTGGAAGGCTTTGAAGAAGGCGAATATGAAACTCCTGGTGACCATAAGAGAAAACGAAGGCAAAGTGTAGGAGGCAAGTGGCAGTGACAGTCCTTTTTATGGGGGTACAGCAATTTGCTTTTATCTGAAATGCATTTGAACATAAAGAAGCAGAAGCTATGGTGTATTGGTGCTTACAGCATAGTTGGAAAGACACGGCATCTGTATGTGAAAATTAAAAATAACAGTACAACTGAAAATTAAGTGCTAGATCTTTAGCACAAAGTGGGTTCAAAGGAGAAAAGTTCCCGGGGTTGTAATGTCAGGGACTCTGCAAATAGGAGATCAAACTGAACCTTCTGAAAGAATGGGTAGAATCTAGGGGAATTGGGTGGAGGGTCAGAATGCTTGCATCCTGCTCTAGATGAGAAGGATGCTGTGAAAAAAGGTTTCTGTAAGGAAGGAGTAATCAATGTCTGTAAAAAGACCAGCGTGACTTGATTGAAGCATTCATCCTAATTCCTAGGATGATATTGTGGTGAGCTCAGCGTCAGGCTAAAGAATTAGAATATTGGGCCGGCCGTGTGGCGCATTGGTTAAGAGTTGGCTTGGGAGTGCCGCCTCTGAGCAGCATGGCTGTGGTTCGGATCCCACATGAGGGCCAGTGACACTGCGCTCTACAGCTAAGATGGTGAACAACAACTCGACCTGGAGCTGGGCTGCCGTGAGTCGCCGGTGATGGTGTAGGGTGCAGTGGGGCTGCAGTGGGCTGCCATGAGCTACCATGAGTGGCTGGCAGCCAGTGTGAGAGGCCAGCAACTGGCGTGAGCCACCATGAGCGGCCGTCCAATGGCTGGCGAGCGACTGCCTCACCCAGGAAGAGCACAATGATAATACCAACATGGGCCAGTGACGCGACATCCTCCACAATTAGACTGAAGAACGAAAGGACAGTAACTTGTCTGTTCCCCTTCCCCAATTCCCCAATGCTGTTCACCTTCCCCAATTCACCAGTTTAAAAAAAAAAAAAAATTAGAATATTAAGCTGGGTATTGAAGGATTATGAGAAGGGGCATAACATGATTACACTATTTTAAAAGTTATCTGGTTTGAAGAATTGAGACTTGGAGGAAAAGTAGGAAGAAAAGTCAAGAATTGTGGCGTTTCAGGTTCTAGAGGGAACAGTTTGTCTCTCCATACTCCTGATTTTGCCGTGCTGTTTAATTGTGCGTTATCTGCTGGGGCTGAATTTGTTGCTCCATTGTTTCTTCTCTTCTGCTCTGACTCTTGTTTCTCTTCCTTTTTTCTCTTTTTCCTCCCGCATATTAACCTTGTTTATCTGCCTAGTGCCCCGAAGTTTGGCTGATTAGCCACTGCCTTCCAGTTAGATACAGCATTGCCTGTCTTTGGCTCTTTAGTGAGGTTTTCGGTATTCTCTGGTTTGTGCCTGTTTCACTTGAGGGTGTAGTATTTCTCAATAACACATAATTGATCTATAGCTAAACTTAAATTTAAATACTTATTTTGAGTGATACTTAATGAACATATTTAAAAGACCTGTGTTTCATTGTGACTGAAAATTAGGAGCATATTTTTGCATGAATATTCCTGTTAAAGTCACAATTTCCTAATAGGTAAAACCAATATGTATTTTTTTGGCCTGTATTATTTAGAATCCCTTTGACCACTTCACTGTTTCCTTTCCTTCCAGATATTTTTTTCTTGTTTTTTTTTTTTTTTTTTTTTTTTTTTTTTTTTAATAATACTGTGCTTTCATTGTTTCCACACCTCTTTAGCTATTTGTTCTGTCTCATTTCCTGGATTTTCTTTTTCTGAACACCTCTTAAATGTCCCATTCTTCCATACTTGATTTTCTTATACTTTGTCCTCTTTTTAAGTGATCTCATTCACTCATTCAACTACCATTTCTGGGCTGATGACTCCTAAATCTACTTCTCTAGCCCTGGTCTTACCACAAATGGATTCATATCCCTTTAGTGTCTCATAGAAATGTCTCTTTCTTGCATAATTTCCTTATTCTTTTGGTGGCACCATTGTCTACTCAGTCATCAAAGTTAGAATTCTGTATGTCCTTATTTACTCTTTTCTCATCCCCATATCCCACTGCTCACCAACTCTTATCCCTTTGATCTCCTAAATACCTTCTATTCTGTGTCCATTTCCCACTGATCCTGCCTTAGTTCAGACCTTCATCCCCATCCTGGATAATTTCCACTCTTCCTTCAGGTCTCACCTTAAATACCACTTCCTCAAGGATACCTTCTTTGACTTCCCAATCTAAATCTGTTGTTATGTTTGTACTTCAGACTACTTATCCCATTTGTCATTATGTATTTAGTATTTCCTTGGTATATTTAATGTTTGTTTCCTCCAGGAGAGTAAATTTCATGAAGGCAAAGACCATGTCTATTTTGGCCACTCTTATATCTGCAGGGCTAGGACTGTGCTTGACACATAGTAGGTACAAAATATATATTTGTTGAATGACTTAGTAACATACTTACAAGAACCTTCCTTAGTTGCCTCCCTCCAAGGAGGCTTGCTCCCTTAAGTGTCTCACACCTGCTGCCAAAGTAATTTTTCTAAACTGTAGATCAGTCAGTTTTGTTCCCCTTTGCCTTTGGAGAAGTTCAAGTTCTTGAAAATGACACACAGGCCCTGTTCTGCCTGATACACAAGGCTTATCTCTTGCTATATCCACTGCTCCCTGTTTGCTCTAGCAATATCAAACTACTGTTCTAGTATGCATAAATCCTGTTTTAATTACATGCCTTTGCATATGCTATTCACCTTGCCTCAAACGTTACCTTTCTACTTAATCAACACCTACTAATTCTTTAGAACACAGACCAGAGTTTTACGTCCCCTGAAAAGCTTTTTCTCTTGCTGCCATTTCGTTCCTTTCTCTACAAGTAATGCTTTCCTCTTCCACATTCTTTCTGTACTTTATACATACTTGTTTTACATTCTTTTTTTTTTTTTTCTTTTTGAGTGGGAGATATGGGATTATAAGTGGAATGGAATAAAAATATATTCTTTAGTTTTTTGTTTTTTTTTCTATTTTGAAATAATTCCTTTTAAATACCCTCAAGTGACTTTAAAAATGTATAATCTGATACAAACTTAGATGCTAGAAGACTACAAATATCAATATGAATTATTGGTGAACGAAAGGTAAATGTTAAGCTACAATTGATTTTATGATTATATACGCCTTGCATTTCAGATTTTGTTAGTGGAGCACTAAATAAACTTAAATATAACAGAACACCCTCTATTACACCGCAACAGGAGAGAATCGGTAGGTATTATATGTATTTATTAAATGAAAATTTCTGACTTGTTTTGGTTTAATCAAATCCAATATTATTTTTTAAATTAAATTTTATTGGGATAACAATGGTTAGTAAAATTACATAGGTTTCAGAACTCCAAATTTTTAATGGAGATATTGTACGATAATACTATGTTGTGACATTGCTAATTACATTGGATATAATGAACCCAAAATTGTAGGTAAGAATTTCTTTTAGTCTGTTGTTATATCTTTAATCTAAATCATGCTTTTCTGTTGCTTGTAAGTTGGATGCTATTGAACATGTGAAAATAACTCAACCTTATTTTTGTTTTAGAACCAGAAGTTTATTGATGTATGTTCCATTTTTTATCTTGGTTTGCTTGTGGCTGAAATTATTTAGCTCAGCAACAGACAATATAGTCATTTGTTTGGTTTTCCAGATTGCATAAATTAATTGATTAATACTCAGTTATAATGAAAAGCAAAAATATTTCTTTAAACTCTTTGATTATAATTTTCTTTTCTATGTTAATATTTTTTAACGTGAATTATATGCATCTAGTCTATTTGGTTTAAGTTACTACTATTTGCCTCTGTTTTAAGAATCTTGCCTATTTGTAACTTGTCTATTTTTATTTTGTGGAATTGGCACAGTGTTAATTTAGATATATAACATATACTGGGGGTGCCAAAAAAATGTATATAAGTAGACATTTTGGTCAGCGTTGCCCAAGCAGTAGTTCGCTGTAATCAGAAGTGTCTGGAGGCTGATGGTAACCACTTTGAGCACCTCTTGTAATACAGAAGTCAAACGTGACTTGTATTCATCTTTTGTTATCGGTATATATTGAGTATTACAATTTTAATAGTTTTCCTTTCTTAAAATGTGTATACATTTTTTTAGCACCCTCTATATTTGATAACATAAACATATCACCCTATTCCTTGGTTAGCCTTAAGTAATACCTTTATAAGAATAAATTAATAAAACTTGTGTATTTTATCCTGTGGGAGAAACAACAAAGTGTTTCGGGTTTTTTTTTCAGCCCAGCTATCCGAATCACCAGTGATTCTCACACCGAATGCTAAGCGTAAACTTCCAGTAGATTCTTCTCATGGCGTCTCAAGTAAGAAAAGGAAGTCCATCAAGCACAATTTTAACTTTGAGTTGTTGCCAATTAATCTCTTCAGTAGCAGTTCTACACCAGTATCAGGTAGCAAATATAATTTATATAATTGGGCTGTAAACATTACTATGAGTGCCTATCCTGGGCCAAGTGCTATTTCCTATTAATAAAACTTTTTTTTTTTTGAAATTTTATAAAAATTTATTTGAGCCAAACCTGGAAGCAAGATCTCAACAGACTGAGAAAAATATTTCCTAATACCATTCTTTAGGAGCCAGAGCTTTATTCTGTTTTTTATCAATCTGAATTTTTATGAAGCCCCCTAGTTTTTAAAACAGACACTGGTCATTATAACTAATGTGTATGTGTTGTATGGCTGTGCTTACTGAGTGTTGTGATAAATAACTCGGAGTGAGAGCTTGGGCTTCTGTGGATACCACTGGTGCTCAGGTTTTATGTGATTGGGTATCCTGAATTCTACTTTAGTCATTTCCGGATCTATAGCTATGGCTGTATTGCTGTCTTCTGTTGAGTTGAGGTTGCCCAGAAGTTTGATCATCTCTGAATCCTGAGTGGGGTGGGGGTGTTACCATTGGAGTAACCATTATGGGTTGCATTTTTTTTGAGTGGGGGGGATGGTGGTATTTTTAATGTTTTAATGTGGTATATTACATGTGGTTATTTTTATAGTTCACTTTGATACAAGCCCAGAAGGGTCATCTCAGAGTTCACTCTCTCCTGTAGCCATCATTGGAAATCATTTAATCGGTACAGATGTGCCAAGGCGAAGTAAAAGGATTGCAAGCAAAAAAGTTTGCAGGTAATTGATCTAGGACATTTTGTTTTCATTGGATAAATATTTTGTATATATAGTTAATAAAATATTTTATCTTTATACCGAGAATCATAATTTTAAAAAATTTCTCTGCCTTTATAGTCTTATTAATCGAGCGCCCCTTATGTATCCTCCAGAGAGAAATTCCTAATTTGAGGCCAGTTTGCTTGTTTAAAATCCTACTTCATGTTGATGTGTATAATTTTTAAATTTCTGATTAATTTAAAAAGCTAGTCTACTCTTAATGATTCTGGGTTATAAATGACTAAATAACGTGCGATGGACAGGTAAGATCATTTTTATATGCAAATACAGCGTGTTCATATAGGGTATCATAAAGCTTAACTGATCTTAGGAAACTATTACTCTGTTCACTTACTAACAATATGATTTGCTCTGGACAGTCTCTCAAAAGTTCAGTTTGCAAGAATTTCTCCAGATTTAAGTATGCTACAAACTGATGTGTTTTTTTTTTAAGATTTTATTGGGGACTTGAGGGAGGGGGAACAGTGTTGGGGAATTGAGGAAGGGGATCAGCCAAGTTGTTGTTCTTCAGTCTTCTTGCCGAGGGCGCCAGTAGCCATCTGGGTTCCCCGTTGGCAGCTCCTGGCCTCTGAGCTCAAGGCGCTGTGTTCAATCTTAGTTACGGGTGGGCGTAGCCACCATCCCATGTGGGAGTCGAACCAGCAGCCTTGTTGTTACTTGTTGTTAAGAGTGCACACTCTATCCACTGAGCCATCCAAGCAGCAGCTCAGCTCAAGGTGCCAAGTTCAGTCTCAGTTGTGGGTGGGCATAGCCCACCATTGAATAGGCAATCTTGTTTTTACACTAGCTGAGCCATCCTGCCACCTGTTGGCAGCTCAGCGACAGCTCAGCTCGGGCGCAGTGTCACTGGCCCATGTGGGAATTGAACCGGCGGCCCTGTTGCTCAGAGCTCGCACTCTTAAGGCAACTCTTAACCAACTGAGCCACTCAGACAGCCCAACAAACTGATAGTTTTAATTCTGCTCTTTTAAGGGTGGAATCAGGAAAAGCAGGCTGCTTCTCTCCTAAAATCAGTCGTAAAGAAAAGGTTCGAAGATCTCTTCGTGTGAGATTTAGTCTGGGGAGAAGTAGCAAAGACATAGTAAGTATCTTTCACCATTTTTCATTGATGTTCATGTTAGCATAAAGCTATAGACTTGATGCTAAAAAATTCTCAACCCTGTCCCTCACTCCAGTTACTATCCCATCCTCTATTCCTCGTTAGGCCAAACTCTTCCACTTGAATATTTCCAGTTCCTCCTTTTCTGCTCTCCTCCCCAACACTCACTGCAGCTGCTCAAGGCCACCCATGGATAAGTTCATCGCTGCTCCAGCGAGTGGACAGGTACCAGCTCTGGTTGGACTTGACCTGACTGCCAGCATCATTGACCTGGCCAATCACTTGTCCCTCGTCAGTGTACTTTCTCCCTTCGCTGCATGGACACCGCACTCTCGTGATTTCTTCCTTTGCTGGTGACTTTTCTAACTCCCTTGCATTGGAGGGCCCAAAGCGTCATCCTTGGACTTCTCTTTTCTCTCTCCACTCACTCACGGTGGTCATCAGCTTTAAACATCATATGTTTACTTGAGATGTTCATGTTTATATCAGAGTGCTCTCCTGAACAACTTGGCTGTGTCTTAACATGACACATGTGTCTTAACATGTCCTACTGGGATGTTGATCCCATAGACATTCGAGTGTAACCTGTCCCGAATAGAGTTCTGAGATGCATTTCTTTACTGCCTCCATTTCCACACTCTTCCCCTTCTCCCCCAGCCACACTTCTATCTGCAGTCTCCACCATCTATGTTAATGGAAACTCATTCTTCAGTCACTTAAGGCAAAAACTGTGCAGGCATTCTCAACTCCGCACTTTCTCTCACACCCCCATCCCCTGTCTGGACCCTTTGGGAATCCCGTCTAACTTCTGCTGTCAGAGATACCCAAACAGACCAGCTCTCACCGGGACTGTATCTCTAACCTTCTCTAAGTTGTTGTCTCAAACGTGGATTACTGCAGTAAGCTGCTATTAGTAGGTCTACCTGTCTCTACCATGCTGCAGTACTAGAGCCAAAATTATTCTTTTAAAACCCGAGTTAAGTCATTTCACTTCTTTGCTCAGAACCCTTCAGTGATTCCTCATTTCACTCGGGGAAAAAAAGCCTAAGGTCTTAGGTCGACTGCAACTTCCTGAACGATCTGTTCCCAGCCGCCCTCTCCAAGCCCCCGCCTGCCTCTGCTCCATCCACTCTTGCCTCCTTGCTGTTCGTCAGCGTGCCGGCTCTGGCTTCAGCCTTAGAGACTGCGCTGGCATTTTCCTCGCCCTGGAGTGTTCTTCTCCTTATACCTTCTTGACTGTCACCTTCATTTTTCTTTACTCACAAATGATCTTATTTCACTGTTTCAAGTTACACCCCACCCTTTGCCACTCCATAGTACATCCTTCTTACCGGGCTTTACTTTTCTCCACAGCACTTTTCATCTTATGTGTTCTATATTATACAATATAATTTATTGTATATTTTGTTATGATCTAAGTCTCACCTGGAGTATAAATTCCATAAGATTTTGGTGCTGGAGTTTATTTGTTTGTTTGCTTGCTTGCTTGCTTTTCTTTCTTTTTTCTTTCACTATTGTGAACAGTCCTTGGCACAGAGTCATCAAAAATAAGCTTTTTTCTTTAGTTAATGAATATATGAGGCTGTTTTTATTTTAGATCATAAAATATCAACTAATAGCCAAGTCAGATGCTTACAGTTTTCATCAGCATGCATGCAAGTATATTTGTGTTTTTTATAAAATTGTTTCTTAAAATTACATATCCCTTTTTAATTCACTATAGAGGATTTTGATAACTACAAAAAATTTACTTTTTCTTAATATTTTGAAAATTAACTGGTTCATTTCTTAACCAGAATTTTTCTTTTTTGTACAGAATGGGTGTTCTGGTGTCAACAGATTTGAAAATGTTGGTCGACGACTTGCAAATCAACAAAGTTTTAAAAATAGGATTGGATCTGTAAAAACAGGTCTTCTTTTTAGCCCAGATGTTGATGAAAGATTAACAAAGAAAGGTAAAACTACATCTATGTGATATTGATATTGTTAGGAGTTTTAACCCAAAAAGCCTACTTTAGTTGCTTTAAAAAAATTTTTCCCTCCAGCTTTATTGAGATATAATTGATGTATAACCTTTAGTGGTTTTGCTTTTTTTGTTTGTTTTTTTTTTTAGCTAAGCCATCCTGCCACCTGTTGGCAGCTCAGTGACTGCTCAGCTTGGGCCGGGAATCGAACCCGCTGTAGCTCAGAGCTCAAACTGTTGAGCGAGCTCTTAACCAACTAAACCACTCGGTCGGCCCGAGTTGTATTTTAAAGATAAAATATATTAGGTAATTTACTGTTCTAGAAATTTAAAATTCATGTTTTTTTTGTTTTGTTTTTGTTTTTTTACTTAAGATTACTGGTTTATTATAAATAGATATAACTCAAGAATAGTCAGATGGAAGAGATATATATATAGGGCAAAGTATGGGGAAAGGGCATGGGGCTTCCATGCCCTCTCTAAGTGGACCACTGTCCCCAAATCTCCACGAGTTCATTAACCTGCAAGCTCTCTTGACTCCCATCCTTTTGGGTTTTTATTTTGCCTTCATTACTCAGGCATGATTGATTAAATCATTGGCCTTTGGTGATTAAACTAAATCTCCAGCCCATCTTCCCTCCCTGAGATCAGAGGGTGTGACTGAAAGTTCCAGTGCTCTAATGACATGGTTGGTTCTCCTGGCAACTATCTATCCCCCATCATTAGGTTACCTAGGGGCTTTCCAAAAGTCACCTTATTAACATAACAAAAGATACCTTTATAGCTCTCACCACTTCAGGAGCTCTGCTAGGAACAGCAGAATAAAATGAAATATATATTTCTTAATATAAATCACAATGTTACATCTGGTTACTTCATGACATGTAGTCTCAATTTAGTAGTCAAAATACCCAATCACATATAATCCTTCAAAATGCACGTCAAGTTTAACATTCTCCCTTCCCTTGGTTATTGACAGGTCAGGTATAGAAAACCTAGAAAGGTGTGAAATAAAAATGAGTTCTAGGGAAAGTAAACTAGGCAGGTCATGGTGGGTTGTCATGTGCCAGGTATGTAACTTGTCTAGTGAAGGGTTTATTTTCCCCTTTAGCAAGCCCTGTCAATTGTTTTTTGGTTTTTTTTCCTGTCAAAATGTGCTGTATTTTTTTTTCTTTATTTTATTATTATTATTATTTTTAATTAGTTTCAGGTGTACAACAAACTGCACTAGTTATACTTTTTACCCCTCAAAGTGACAACCCCCCTCCCCCAATCCACCGTCCCACTCCTCACACCTCGATATCATACATATCTATTACAGTTCCATTGACTCCACTCCCACACTATACTCCACATCCCGTGATTATATATATATTCAATTATAGTTGACATACAATATTATACAACATCAGCTTCAGGTGTACTAAAATTCATGTTTGAATAATGAAAATCGTAGAATTGGCAATGCATTTTTCGTGAACAATTGGAGGGTGCTTATAAATACAAATATGAAATGTTTGACATTTAAAAATTACTTCTTTTATCATAATTCTTTAATTTATTGGAATTAAATGCTTAGTACTTTTATTTACCATATATTTGTATAATATTTCAAAATTGTAAAATAAATGCTTAAAAATCCTGAACTGCTTTATTTTAGGTTCAAAAAAGATTAGTAAGTCTGAGGAAAACTTACTAACTCCAGAGCGACTAGATGGAACAAATTACCGGATGTCTTGGACAGGACCTAGTAATTCAAGTTTTCGAGAAATAGATGCAAATGAAGCTTCTTCAATAGAGGAAAATCTTGAGGTGGAAAACTCTTCTTTGGAGCCTGATATTATGGTGGAAAAGTCATCTGTTAATTCATATGAACTCACCCCTTCTAAAGTACACAGTAAACATAATAACAGCATAACTGGAAGCTCTCTTTGTGGGAATGAAGATAACTTGAGTGCAGAGACTTTGGTGAAAATTCAGGAAGCATTTTCTGAATCTGGAAGTAATCTTCATACATTGATAAATCACAGACGGTCATCAATAACTAATGTGGGGAAAGTAAAATTAAATGAAACATCTTCTATAGCATATAGCCCAGAAAAAAATCTATTTGAAACTAATGATTTGACTGTGATAGGATCAGAGGAATACCACACTAGTAAAGGTGAAAATAGTTTTTCAGAAAGAGACTTCTCACTACATCAGACTCAAAAATTAGACAGAGAAGCAACTATAAAATGTTCCTCAACTCAGATGAAGATGGTACATGAAGAAAGCATTCATTCAAATATATCAAGCGATTATTTAAGCAAGCAGGAGTTGCCCAGTGATGAACAAATAAAAGCTCAACATTCCCCAAGGGATAAACTAAATACCGAATTAAAGGAGAAGGACAGTATGACTAAAGAAAACTTACCGAAATGTGCAGCTTCTAGGGAGCATGTGGCTAACAGCTCTTCCTCAGAGCAGATTACATGTCATGTAACCAACCTGTCAAAACCTAGGCCCGTGAAAATGGTTAAAGAGCAGTCACTGGTGGAAACATGTGATAAAACGGTTTCTGAAAGTTTACAAGTAACAGAGCATGGAAAGGTTTCAGACCACATACAGTGGTTTAATAAGCTTTCTTTAAATGAATCAAATAGGAAAAAAGTTAAGTCGCCTCTGAAGTTTCAGCGTACTCCTGTCCGTCAGTCTGTCAGGAGAATTAATTCTTTGTTGGAGTATAACAGACAACCTGTGAGGCGTAATTTGGCGCATCTGGGTGATACAGCTTCTCCTCTGGTTAAATCAGTGAGCTGTGACAGTGCTCTTCCCTGTTGTGTAGAAAGTACGTCAGATTCCTCAATGTCTCGTACCCCATCAGGTCCGAAAGACCAGAATTCTGCACCATGCAAACAGTCAAATGATGCAATTTTAGAATCAAGCATGGAATTAACTTCTAAATCTTTCTCACGGATGAAGAGGCTTCCAGACTCCATGAATGCTTCTCTTAGGTCTCCCAGAGTTTCTAAACAGAAAGTGATATCCGATGATCAAATGAAGGTTCCCTTGGATGACCTGACAAATCATGCAATATTAAAATCTGTTGTAAATAATAACATGAGCTTTCCCCCTGAGATAAATAACATGGTCCTTAGGAAACCATCAGAACGAGAAAGGATCTGGTATAAAGGTTCTCCCAAAAATCCTATTGGAAAAGCTCAACTACTACCAACAAGTAAACCTGTAGACTTGTAATTGGTAAATGTTATACTTGTCCTTAATGTAAATAAAAATTAGCAATTGGTGATGTGACTTGAAAAGTAATCTACGTCTTAATATGTAGCTCAGGATGGTTGTTACATGATAGATTTTCATTTCACTGCACAAAGCAACTTGAATTCTTATGCTTATATAGACTACTTTGTTTTTCTTAATTATGGAAATATTTAAAAATTTTATTGTGATCTCTTAAAGCAGAGGTTACACTTTACTTTTTAAAAGAAAGTGTTGACTGGGTTTATAAGATATTTTTAAAAATTGCATGAATTTTATTTTTTAAGTGTGATAGGAAGAATGGAATGAGTTATGTTTATTTCCTGTTATTATTCCTCCTAAGTCAGTGAAAGTTGCTATAGGATGTTTCTAACATGTAAAGGGAAGAGATAAGCCCTGCCAATCTTA
>NW_017731480.1:2885991-2887701 GCF_001890085.2 Hipposideros armiger
GCAGGAGTTTCTAGCATTTTGTATTAAATAGCCTCATCATTTCTCTGCCCAGTGAAAGGGCTCCGGAAAGCACCCTTATGATATACCTATTATTGACATCATTACAAGTTCTTAGGACCGCTTTATCTTTTGTTGCTTCTACCATTGCCCCATTAGCTCTTTCCTCTTCAAGCTAAAAGACTAAAGAATGCTGGAAAGGGGGGCAGCCGGTTAGCTTAGGTGGTTAGAGTACAGTGCTCTTAACACCAAGGTTGCCGGTTCGATCCCCACATGGGCCAAGGAGCTGCGCCCTCCACAACTAGATTGAAGACAACTGCTTGACTTGGAGCTGATGGGTCCTGGAAAAACACACTGTTCCCCAATAAAATTTCTTAAAAAAAAAAAGTGCTACTGGGAGCAAAGCACAAAGTGGTGATCAGGCACATTGTTAACTGCTTGAGAAAAGGTGAGTGACTTCATAGGGGACGACAGATAAAGAGGGTCTCTAGGGGATGTGTCTGGAATGCGTGGGTTGAACGCTGCGCGGCTCAATGCAGGAGGCCCCAGCATCTGGGTTGTGTTCCCGGGAGTCCTGGCTGGGCGGCCTCCACCTGCTGGAGGAGGGGCCGGGGCGGAGCTAAGATGCGGAGGGAGGTGACGCACCGGAGACCCAGATCGCTCGGCTGCCCGCCCGACCCCCAGCAAGGCCCAGACCGCAGCAGGCGCCTCCGGCCCTCGGTGAGTCCTGCGCTTAGCCGGCTCGACCTCCTGACGCCCAGGCGGCATGCGGGTGTTTGGGGGTCGGGACTCGTTTAGGGCTCAGATCCTAGAGTAGCAGACTGGGGGCAGACAAAGGATGATGGGTGTGGGTAAATTAGGAGGGTCGGCTATAGATACGAAGGAAGCAGTTCCCAGGGAGACTGCGTAGCTCATCAAATGATAACGGTGCTGGCCAGGGGTGTACATGAAACAAGGCATCCCGCATTCAGAGCGGACTCAGGGAAAGATGGAGATGGCTGGGGGGCTGGGGGCTGCCTCCGGCCTTTCCCGTCAGAATTTCAGGCTTTGCTCTTTGGACAACAAGGTTTTGCATACAGGGGTGACTAGAAAAAGCCTTTCTATGCAGAAAAATAAAAAATAGAGGTTATAAATATTTCGGTTTCAGGGAAGCAAATGCGTAGAAAAATGGTAGAAAGAAAGGGGTTGCGCGGCCACCGCCAGTAGCGCAGGTCTGCAGCTGCAGAGGGAAGCTTCATGGATGTTTGTCCCCATGTTCTGCAGGCCTCTGTTTCTACAGAAGCCAACGTTTAGTACAGGGTGACTCCCCGGACTAGTGTTCGCCTTCACGGGTCTGTCTTCCCTCTCATCACTCTGCCTCCCCAAAAACGTAATCCCCGGAACCCTAAGGCAATATTGCCAACATAATAATAGCAACATCTGCATAGGGGGCTCCTGTGCCTGGCAGGGTTCTAATCCTGCCTACGTGCTTCCCCACACCTCACAACAACCCTATAAGACAGATGCTTTGCTCAGCCCTTTTGCAGAGGAAGAAGCTGAGGCGTTTGCCCAAGATCATGCAGCTGGTAGGTGACTGAGCAAGGTCCCCACTTCCCCTTCCAGATTGCAGGGCAGGCCTCAGCTGTGTATATTTTCATCACCGTCAGGTTCTCAAACGTATTAGATGTCTGCTAAGCTAAATTGTTCCTTCCATCACTCCTAACGTTTCTGATT
>NW_017731480.1:2890341-2893029 GCF_001890085.2 Hipposideros armiger
CAGCTCTGTGAGCAGGTGCCTCATTTCCATGCCTTGCTGTGTGTCCTCTCTGATTCAGAATGATGTCTTTCTCCACTGAGGTGGAGTCCTAAAGCAGTAGCATGGTTCAGGTAGGCTAACCGCAGGGAGCATTTCAAGTATATGCCTACCAGAATGGGTCCTAAGGAAAAATATGAATTCTTTCTCTGTGCTTTGTCAAAACACAGACCCAGCAAATTCTCCTCCCTGTGGACTCATGATGCATCATTTTCCTGAGTTTTAAATTTCTTAAAAAATGCTTTCACCTTGGCATCGTGTGACCCATAGTTTGAAGCCATTGAGTACAACTAACTCTGTGGGATTATTGTCTATTTCGGCTGACATTTGATTTTAGGAATGGATTAACATGGATGATTTGAATTAGCAAGCATGCTAACCTAGCATAGGGCTTGAATCAGAACAAATCACAGGGCTTCACGCCACCCCTTTGGGGGAAAATCTGAATTGTTCCCAGCACCTGCCACCTGTTGCTTCCAGCACACCTGTCCATTTCCAACTAGCTCTTTGGAGACAGTAAATATCTGCCCTTTCAATGCAGTAAGTGCTTGGTAGTCACCCAGCTGTTGTCATGGAAAAGGCTCTTTGAATTTTCTATTAATACCTGAGGCCTGATCATCTATATGGAAAAGAAACAGCTCCCTGGCATCAGAAGCCTGTGTTTATTCCAAGCCTCATTTTCTTTACTGGAAAGCCAACTATTTGGCATCCACCATATACCAGGCACCTTGCAGGAGACTGGCAGCTCTGCCCTAAAGATTCACTGGCTTGGGGTGGGTGGAGGACAGGTTATCACAGTGCATGATGGCAAGTGTTTTTATAGATGTACAGACAAACTGCCACGGAAGCAAAGAATTGGGGTAATTATTCTGCTTGAGAGTGGATGGGATTGGCTATAAGAAAATGCTTCTTTGGAGAAGCAACATTTTTTTTTAATTAAAATTTATTGGGGTGACAATGGTTAGAAAAATCACTTAGGTTTCAAGTGTACAATTCTGTAATGCATCATCTATATGTAACATTGTGTGTTCACCACCCAGAGTCTGCTCTCCTTTTGACCTGGGTTTTAAAGTTTGAACAGGAATTAAAATGAAAAGGCATGGAGGTTTGAAAGAGCATGGATTAGGACAATTCAGAATTAAAAACCATCTACCCATTATTACCCTTGTAATGTGAGGTCATAACCATATTAGGTGTCCTCTAACTGTGTCTGTGCAAGGGATAAATATTGGGTTGTTTTTAGTTTTCTGTTCCTGTGTAACAAAGTACCATAAATTTTGCAGCTTAACACAATAGCCATTTATTATCTCATGGTTTCCACTAGTCAGGAGCAGGGCATGAGTTTTCTGGGCCAGGCTGAAATCAAGGTGTTGACCAGAGATGCAATTTCGGCTGGAGACCAGTGTCCTTTTCCAAGCTCATTAAGGTTGCTAGCAGAATTCAGTTTCTTGGTGTTGTGGAACCGAGGTCCCCTTTTTCTTATTGACTGTTGGCTGGAGTCCCTCTCAGCTCTTAGAGGCCACCTTCAGGTTGTAAGCCATGTGGCAACCTTCGTACAACATGGCAGCTTACTTCCTCAAAGCCAGAGGGAACATATCCCTTTAGTCTGCTAATTATAATATAATGTAATTATGGGAGTGACTATCCCATTACCTTTGTCATTTAACAAGGAAGTGATATACTATTTTATTCACAGGTCCCACCCATAATCAAAGGCAGAGGATTTTTTTATACCAGTGGGTGGGAATTTGGGGGTCATTTTAAAATTCTGCCTATTACAGCTTGGGTGAAAGCTTAACGAAGAGGAAATAATCCAAAGACTTTAAGAGAAAAAAGGAAATAAAATAAGAAGCCTGGATGTTTCCCACTCTTGAAACTTGGCATTAGTTTGTTGGGAAGCTTAATACTTATTCAAGTGAGTGTAACATTGTTTCAACTCATGCATTTATTTGCTTTGTCTCTACTCAGACAGTTCCCCCTGCTAATTCTCAGGCTTCGGACAGATGTATGGAGTATCTTCCGCATCCCTTCCAATATTTATTTTAGGATTTTATTATGAAGGGCCAAGTTAGAAAAGTTTTTTCCCCCCTAATTTTTATATTGGGTTGTCGGAAAAGTCATGACGCATTTTTGCAATGAAAAACAGAGAAAAAAATACATCATGACTTTTCCGACAACCCGATAGAAAGAATACACATAATACATGTGTGATTTTTAACACACACTTAATATTGACTATTCCCCAAGATACGTGGATTTAAATGCCAGCTCCATCGTTTATTAGTGATGTGACCTTGAGCAAATTGTTTAACTTCTCTAAGCTTCCACCTAGCTTGGGGGTAGGATTTAAATGTAATCACCTTCAAGGTAACATTCCAGATCAGAGAAGCAAAAATAAAGCTTTAGCATACATGACTGCCCCACTGTGAAATCACTTCTGAGTGAATCATCACCATCATCACTTTAGATGACAATTACTGGATTCTGAGTTTCTTGCGGGCAGGGCTGTTCACTGTCTAATCTATGGCACATATAAGACGATTTTTTCATTTTATCTACTCTGATTGATTAAATTATATAACCCTTAGATTAATCTTATTGTTTTTTATTTTTATTTTTTAAAACTTTATTGGGGAACAGTGTGTTTTTTCC
>NW_017731480.1:2897459-2901774 GCF_001890085.2 Hipposideros armiger
GTGATTCATGGCAGCCCAGCTCCAGGTTGAGCGGTTGTTCACCATCTTAGCTGTAGAGGGCACAGTGTCACTGGCCCATGTGGGATACGAACCGGCGGCCCCGCTGTTCAGAGCTCGCGCTCCCAAGCCAACTCTTAACCAAAGAGTCACTCATCCGGCCCTAAAATTTAAAATTCTTTTTATCTTTCAATTACAGTTGACATACAATATCATGTGAGTTTCAGGTGTACAACATACTGATTATTTACATAATTTACAAAGTGATCACCTCGATAAATCTAGTACCCATCTGACACCATACATAGTTATTACAATATTATTGACTAGATTCCCTATGCTGTACTTTACTGGAGCATTTTAACCTTAATGATCTGAAATTCACTGGCCCTTCTCACAACTACCCCCTCAGGACCTCGGCTCCCTACAAAGTGCCCTAAATATTCCTGGAGATCCCAGGACACACCCCATGTGTGATCCTGAACATATGAATTGGTCTGCTTTCATGGGGTAGGTCCCCATTCCCCCCTTTTCTTCTCCTTGTCCCTTTTAGCTGGGCACCACCTTGTCCTCCAGCCACTGAGCAGGTGCAGCCCCAGGGAGTTCTGTTGTAAGGTGTTGGTGATGAGGACGGGGGAGATCCCTCAGTGTACCTTGTGCCCCTAAATCCTGGAGAGTTTTTAAGAAAACAAAACTTTGCATTTTATTTCTCAATGTTCCCAACAACCCCTCCTCACCACCCCCACCCCACTCCCCATCCCTGCTCTATGCTTTCCATAAGATTCACAGGAGTGGTTGGATAGGGAGATGAATCGAACCAAGCATCCGGCACCCCAGGAGCTAACCCCCCGCCCTCCCCGTTGACCTTGACTCGCCCCTGCCTCTGCCTCAGCGAGCCAGACTCCTCGTTCCTGTATCGTAAGCTTTTCCCAAGGAGGTGTCTCAGTTCCTCCTGCAAATACGCTTCCGGCAGGGGTCCTCCCAGACATGCTGTCCTAGCTGAAGCCCAGAGCAGGTTTGAGCTGGGACCTAGTTCCACGTCACCTGAGACGTGCCATCTGGGAAAAGGGGGAGGCAAGAAGTGCTGAGTCTCCAGGGGCGCCACAGCGAACAAGCTTCCACAGGTAATTGACTAAGTGGGTCGTGCGCATGAAGGAAATGGAATAGCGGTAACTAAATTTTATATAATTCATGGTTTGCAGAAAATACTTTACTGTCTCATTTGATACAACCTTTATAACTGTGGGGTGAAAAGTGTAAAGCTGTCCACATGACGCGGCTTGTGCTTCACACGTTAGCCGGCAAGCCAGCTGTGTTAGGTTTGAATGCATTTCTCCGAGCAGCTGTCTTCTGCTCCTGTAGACCCGTATAATCCCCTGACATTTAGCCGAGAAGCTATGATGGTGATGGGAATCGTGGTAAACCACATGCAGACTTGGGCAGATGGTGTTTCGGGGCCATGAAGCTTCAGGAAGCACATTTTCTGACAAACTGCCCTCTTGGAACAAATGGGTGCAAATTCCATGTGCACCACGATTCCTAAAGAAAGCTGTTGAAGCCGACTGGAAGGGTGTAGCGGGCCCCAGCTTGGCACTGCAATGAAAACTAAGTGTGCGCTTTTGACCGTGGGGTGCCATGTGACTAGTGCAGCGGTCGGGGCACGTGGTGTGGAAGGTGAGGGTGGGTGGCCCCGGGTGACAGCAGGAAACCAGCCGTGTGGCACAAGAAAGTCCCTTAAACTCTATGAAGTTTATTTTTCCAGTCTGAAAAATGGAGATATGCTGTCCAGTGCATCCCACAAGCGTTCATAAGGCTGTTTTGGACCATCTGAAATGTTCCAGAAATGCAAAGCATCCCTGTTGTGGCCATTCCTCCTTCCATCCCACCACATGTATTTCCAGGTGTAAATGACTTCAGGGATGTCAGATGGTCAATCACATCTGTGGTCATGTCCTATGTTCCCTTGTCCCTGTATCCGTCCAGGCTTGGCCTCAGAAAACTGCCCTCAGTAATTTCCATGTTCAATTTAGAGGAACCCTCTCCTCCCCTGGTCTTATGGAGTCCTCTGCTCCCTACCAGTGCTGATGTTAGACGATAGGAATGTGTGACCATAGTGAGCATTGTTGCTCCCTGAAAATTCTGGTAAATGGTGACTTTTCCATACTCAGCCGTGCTTTGTTCTATTTCTTGTCCCTGTGGCTGTATTTTTCCATGAACCAGATTATGGAAGCATCTTTAAAGTCCAGAAGACTAGTTGGTGAACTGCCAGACCAAGAGGGAAGCATGTGCCTGTGGACATAAGTGATGCCGAGTAAGACAGGTGTATGGATGAACTGGCAAGCGTGCTGTCGGTGGCCTGAGGGCAGATGTCCATGTTCTGGCATGTCTGTGGGCCAGATCAATAGTCTTCCCCTGAACTGTGCATCCTATCAAAACTCTGTCTACCATGCTTTCATTTTTATTTACTCAATGAGCAGTTACTGAGTGTCTACTGCATGCTAGGAACTGTGACCTTGGTGCATTTTAAAACCAATAAGCACGTATCTAATTTATTTACATTGGATCTTTGTAAAACAGGTGAGCATCAGGCATTATCTTCTTTTAACCCTCTTGGTAAAGGTTTAAACTCTGACCAGAGGAATTGAATAGTTTTACAGAAAATCAGGGATGGAGCAGGATTAGAATGTTCCCCCCGCCCCCCCCCCATTACTTCTCCATTCTCTGGCTGCATTTTCCACTGGTGTTTTGGCCTAGAGGTATCCGGAGGTGTGAGAATGACAAAACACAGCAGAGATCAGGGATGATGAGCTGTTTTCATACACTGCCTCACTCCAGGGAGGTGGGCCAGCTAACTGGATGTGATACAAACTGATAGCTTAGATGGCTGCACAGGGGAGTGGCAGAGCCCATTTTCTCTTACTATGACTTGCAGCCCTTGTTCAAGGAACCTGAGCCTAGGGGAGGGGAAGGACCATAAAAATTGACATGCATCTCTACAACACACTGGGATAGAAGCTGAGAGCCCAGGATGAGGATCCAACAGTCACTGCTAGAGCAGTTCTGGAGGGGGACAAGGCATTGGCCTCCGGAAAAGACATCACAGGTCAGTTGCACTCGGATGTGGATCATCGGGTTCAGGCAGAAAGAAGTATGTCTTAGCCTGGATGTGCTGAGTGCAGGGTGATTGTGGGGAGGGGCTGTGGCAGTGGAGAAGCCTGGGCACTTTTAAGAGTGTCACCAAGTTTCTAGACTTAAGAGCCTCTGGGGACAGGGGGCACGTGGTCTGTATTACTCAGTGCCCTAATCTCCCCCAAGGAAGCGCCTGCCTCCCACAGCCTGTCACCTTGCCTGCAGTGTCCTGGAATACCTCCCTCCTCACAGATAACAAGGCTGCCCCAGACCTGGGCACAGCCCTTGATGGTGGCAGCGGTGGGGGTATTAGTATTGGGTGGGAGGGCGCATTGGCTATTTTTTTTAGTGTTGGTCAAGTACACGCACATTTAGCACCAACACCGTTGGGATCTCGGGGGATGGAGGTGGGAGTTTCTTCAGTTACTCGGCATTGATGGATGACAGAGACGTAATGTGGCTGTCCCCTTGGCCACATTTGATTATAAGCTCCCAGAGGGTCAGACACTGACTCCTCACAGCACCGTAGAGAATAACTGGATGCACAGCGGGTGATGGCACACCTTGCAGGGGGAAGAGTTGTCCACTGGCATTTGGCCTGAGCAAGGCAGAGGGACACTTACCCAGGGTTGGAAATGACCGTGGTGATGGGCCCTTCCAGCGGAGATTTGTGGCAGGCTCCTGGCACCCTGGTCAGCTCCCCCAGTAGCCTGTCCACATTTTTGTTTGTTTGAGACAGAGATTGTGGCTGAGGTGACAGTCAGTCCAGGTGGCTGTACTGCCCTGCAGAGGCCCAGGGGACCTTCCTCCTGTCATCTTTCTGCTGCAACAGCCCAGCAGGCCTGTGTCAACAAGGCCTGCACAGTTTGGACAAGAGGTGGTGACTAATGTTTTCCTCCCAGCAGTGGTAAAAGGATAGGCCTGCTGGGAAGAATTCCTTTGCTGCAAACTACCGAAGATGTCTGTCTCCTGAACTGAACCAGTGGGCCTCCTCTCTCTCTTCCTACCTTTCTTCCTTCCTTCCTTCCTTCCTTCCTTCCTTCCTTCCTTCCTTCCTTCCTTCCTTCCTTCCTCCCTCCCTCCCTCCCTCTTGGTCTCTCTCTCTCTCTCTCTCTCTCTCTCTCTCTCTCTCTCCCCCCCTTTCTTTTTAAAAAATCTTTCAGCAGATGATGGAAGGAACCATTTGTTC
>NW_017731480.1:2902359-2946978 GCF_001890085.2 Hipposideros armiger
GGAGTCAGCCCCGTGGTAGTGATGGCTGATGCTATAGAAATAGATGAGGTCACCCTGGGTATCAGGGAAGAGGAGCAGAGCACCTGATAACAAGGCCGGGAAGACTCAGTACGTAGGCCAGGTAGAAGACGACGAATCTGGAAAAGAAACTGAGAAAGACCAGCATAAAGGGGAACCAGAAAGGTGAAGTGTAAAGAAAACAAGAAAAGAGTGTTTCAAGAAGGGGCAGTGGTCACCATGGTCAGATTGGCAGAGAAATAACATGAAATAAGGACCCCTGGGTGAAAGTATTCACTGTATAGAAACACCAAAGTTACTGGGGGCTTCGAGCGGAACTCAAAGCCCTGCGGAGCAGTGGGGGCAGAAACCACACTGCAGGACAGAGAAGATGCAGTGTAAAAACCTGTTACCTGAGTTTTCCAGGTAAGGGGGGGAAGACTGGGTAATCGTTGTGGAGGGATTCGGAGGGAGGGTGATATAGAGGCGAAGAAGGTTTTGCTTAGGTTGTTTGTTGTTTTAGAGATGTAAACTTGTTGCCGTGCTAATTGGCAAGAAGCAGTGGAGAGAGAGAGTTGAAGATGTGGGACAGAGCCGACGCGTGAGTGGTAAAAGTTCCTGAGGAGGGGGGAGGGGATGAGAACCAGAGCGCAGGTGGGGGCCTGGGTCTGTCCTCCCCTGGGAACAAGGGAACGAGGAATCAGGATACGCTCAAGTTCAGAGGTTTTGGCCTTGGCGTTGGCAGACACTCTGTACCCTTTCGAGCCACCTGCTCAGAATTAAAATAAGAATGAAATGCAGTCAGCCTCCTAAATCTCTATTCCTTTTCACACATCTCATACACTTCACCTCTATGTTTTTGGATATTTTAAAATTTCAGACAAGAGTCATTTTAACTGTTTGTATGTAATCTAACTAATGGTTATTTACTAATTATATTATAAACATTTTATATTTACATTGTATAACTCCTAGATAGTTTATAAAAGGTAATCCAAGATCAAAAGATCTAGAGTATCATCTGTTTATTTTCTTTTTTACTTAATAGTAATACATGTTTTAATGAGGCATAAACCAAGAACAAAACTGGAAAATGATTTTCATAATCTGAGTGTGCATTTTAAGTGACTTTGTAACAATGCAATATAAAAAATTAATACAGTCTCACTGCATGCACAAAATACGAAGTAATGTGAAGTCCCACAAAATAGCAATTTGTCAAGAATCACAATTTCAAAGTAGTAGGTTTAGTTAGTAACTTTAAACGATGCTTATTGGCTTTTCGCTGATAAGCAGAAATAGTCATCATCCTTGATTAGGATTACTTTTTTTTAAAATTATTGGGGGGAAAAGTGCTCTTTTTTTTTTGAATAATGTGTTTTTTCGGGGAACAATATGTTTTTTCCAGGACCCATCAGCTCCAAGTCAAGTTGTCCTTCAGTCTTACTTGTGGAGGGTGCAGCTCAGCTCCAAGTCCAGTCGCCATTTTTTTTCAATCTAGTTCCAGGGCGGGGCACAGCCCATCATCCCATGTGAGAACTGAACCGGCAACCTTGTTGTTAAGAGCACGTGCTCTACCAGCTGAGCCATGGGGCCACCCCAGGATTATAGGTGTGGAAAGAGAAGCTCAGAGAAGGGACTGATCTTGGGATGCAGTTAGTTGTTGTGAGTGGGCTTGTCATTTCTTCTGTTATGTCCAACACAGTTAGTTGATTAAAGGTATAGACATGGACAGGGTGGATCTTAGGCCAAACTGTGAAGCAGGTTTAAAAGATGGTCCTTACTCCTGGGCTCACTGTCGATCCTTCTTTGAACCGCTGCTTATAGAGGTGCTGCTTTTGCCTCCTTCACTGGACCACAAGGTCTGCCAAAGCAGACACGGTGTCTGCCTTGCTTTCAGCAGTGTCTAGACAGGGACAGTCATGTAATAGACACTCATTAAGTCTTTGCCAAAATAACCTCTTTGAAACAACACCGATGTCCGAGACACCAGCAAGTGAGACTAGTGTTATTTCAGTCAAGATCATCAAGCCTGTGATACAACCTGTAAGTACTGTGGAGCATTTTATGTATTTATTTAGGCTTATTTTTAAATTTTTAAATTCTTTTTTTTTTTTTTAAGATTTTGTTGGGGAATTGGGGGGAGGGAATAGCATTGGGGAATCCGGGGAAGGGGAACAGACAAGTTGCTGTCTTTTGTTCTTCAGTCTAGTTGTGGAGGACGTCATTTCACTGGCCCATGTTGGTATTATCATTGCGCTCTTCCCAGGTGAGGCAGTCGCTTGCTGGCCATTGAACGGCTGCTCATGGTGGCTCTTGGCAGCTCACAAAACCTCACATTAGCTGCCAGCCACTCACGGTAGCTTATGGCAGCCCACTGCAGCAGGGGCTGCAGCCTACGCNATATTTATAGTATTTCTCTAGTAGTAGAGGTAGAAAATATTCATGAACTCTGAGATATTTGTTGTCCAGTTCAAAAAATTTTTTTAAACTTTTAAACATTCATTAAATGTCCTTATATGTCCACAGGGATGGGTGAAAGGTTGAACTGGAAGACTGACTCAGTAAAAAGGCATAGGAAATTAACTACATATCACCTGAATTAGTGGTTTTTCTGAGAGATGAATCAATAATTAGATTTATTTCTAAAAAATATCACATGTCACTCCAATTTTGTTAGCTGAAAGTGAATAGCTTGGAGGTATGGTAATTGGAGAAAAAAAGGAAAATTGAGTTTTAGACTTGATTTAATTTGTTTTAATTTTTTTTCTTGCACAAAATAGAGAATAATGTTACTAATCTTGTGGGGATATTTGATCAAATGATATACAATTAACAAAGTTAAAAGTGCAGTAACTTCAAAGATTATTTTAATTGTTCTTACAAGTAAAGATCTAATATTTATTACAAGCAACAAATAATACAATTACATAGAACTTAAATTAGTAGGTTGCTTGGCAATATCCTATACAAATTTAATATAGGATTTTGATAATCACCAAGCCCCGGATATACATGATAGATGTTTTGTTTTTAAAATTACCAAATTTCATATGAAGCATACACATTTGGGTATATTTCAATCAAATTTACGTTCACAAAAACAGTAAATTGTAATGACTTCTCCATTTTTCCGAGCACAAAATGAAGATAACAGTGAACAATGTTAAAATACTGAGATTCAGAATTGAAAAATATGAAACCTCAGTATGCATGAATAATAAATATGAGCCCCCAGCTTGGTGTTTGAGCCTAGAACCAATAGATGGTGCTTGTACTGTTGATCCAGCATGCACGGAAACAAAAAGCTGGAAGCAGGAAAGCATCCATGGAAAGAAGGCGCTAGGAAGGAGGCCTGTCTTCAACCCAAAAGGCCATGTGTCTTGGGTGAATTTCGTGTATCTTCCATGGCATAAAATCGCTGCAGGTGATCATGGGTTTGCTGCATATAAAACTAGGGCAAGAGTCTGGATTCTAACCTCAGCAAGTTTACTTAGTTATTTTCAGACCCCCAGGTACTTTATTCATCCCCAGTCTGATGAAAGAAATTTGCAACACTANTTTTGTTCTTCAGTCTAGTTGTGGAGGACATTGCTTCACTGGCCCAAGTTGGCACCATCATTGTGCTCTTCCCTGGCGAGGCAGATCAGTCGCTGGCTTCTGGATGGCCGCTCACTGCGGCTGCTGGCCGCTCACGCTGGCTGCTGGCTACACACGGCAGCCCATGGCAACCCACTGCCACAGGGGCTGCAGCCTACGCCCGTCGCCGCCAACCCAGGGCAGCCCAGCTCCAGGTTGAGCTGTTGTTCAGCATCTTAGCTGTAGAGGGCAGTGTCACTAGCCCTCATATGTGGGATCCGAACTGGGGCCCTCTGGCATCCCAAGCCAGTTCTTAATCACCGCGCCACTCAGCCGGCCCAGATGCACCCAGTTTTTAGACCCCAAAATTTTCGGAAAAGGGTGCATCTTATACATGGGGAAATACGGTAATTTCTATGAGCAGATTTATAGATAGAGCTTGAATCATCAGTGGAGGAAAAAAGTTCAAGAAACACACATGGATGAATGAACCCCAAATCATTCATGTGTAGCTTTGGTCACTAGTGAGAGATGCACACACGACACCTATGCTTGCGTCCTTTGGTTCCCTGCACTCTTCCTCTCCAGGTTCAGCCTTTCAACTGCAGGGTGGACCCAGCTGGGTAATGTCAGGACAGGAGATTAGCTTTTCACCTCTACTAGCTCAATACTTCCAACATCAGCTTCCCTGAGTTTTTTTGGTAATCACTATTATAGACCCACGAATTCATTATTTCATCTGGAATATGAAAGTTCTAGAATCTGGGGCGAGCACGTCAAAGCTTACTTGACTCCGAGATTATGTTCGAAATGAGCATAAGTGAGATGTAATTAAACGGTTAGAAAGCCCTATTTTATAATACCTAATGAAAGAACACGCAAAGTTGAATAATTCTTTCTTTAAACGTGGTTCTAGGGGAAGGGAACTGATATTTGCTTTGCAAATACTACATGTCAGGCTCTCTCTATATTGTTATTTTGTCCTGAGAAATGCTGTGCGGATGGGTCTCTTTTGCAAGGGAACGTTGAGGTGAAATTAATTGGCCCGGCATGACCAGCTAAGGGATATAGGATGTGGATTCAAATGGTGCGTTTGGCTCTAGATCAGGGTTTTCACTCTCAGTACTCTTGACACTGAGCCAGTGCCTTCTCTATTGTGGGGGCTGCATCCCTGGCCTCTGCCCACCAGATGCCAGGAGAATCCCCCAACTGGTGACAAATAGACATGTCTCCAGAGACTGTCAAATGTCCTCTGCGGGCCAACATCGCCCCCCACTTTGGAAAACCACTGTTCTGCAGGCGTTATTTTTCCTGCCACTGCACCTTCAGAAGGAAATTTGGGGTTGCCTATACAAACTAGAAGTGGTATGGATTACTTATGATTATAGTAATTGTTCATATTATAAAATAATAAAGCCCATTGTGGATGATTTTAGAAAATAAATTGTTTCCAATCTTACCACCTAGAGATACCCATTTTTGACATTTGGTGTGTTTCCTTGCAGTCTCTTTTTCTGTGTATCTAGGTAGCTTTTTAAAATCATCCTGTAAATATTTTTATGTGGATTTTTATACTGGATATCAAGAGCCTTTTCATATATCATGAAAAATCACTGTTGTTTATAGTAACTACATTATATCCTATTATATGTTTATGCTACAGTTCAGTTAAGTAAGCTCTGATGTGCTCTCCCCAGATTCTACAGCTTGGACATTTAGAGCTTTTCCAGTTTGTTCCCATCATATACATTACTTCAGTGACCATATTTGCACATAAATCTTTGCATAGACTTCTGATAAGCTCTCTAGGGTGTGTATGTCTATGGAAAGAAAAATTGGGTCAAGCTCCATGCTGATCTTTAGGCTCCATTTCTGACAGACTGTCACATTGCTTTCTGTGTGTGTTGGACTAATATGGCGGCTCACTCTCCATCTGTTCGTGGGAATCTCATCTCTCCTGCTAGCTACGAGGATCAACCTTTTAAAATATGCCTTTTCATTTAACAGGCAAAAACCACATCTCATTGTTTCAATTTGATTACCAAAAAAAAATGACTGCCTTTCCATCTATTATCTAGCTCTTTTCTCATTGTCCAAAATACTTGTTATTGAGAGGGCCTACATTTTTAGTGGCTCTGATTGTATCTGGCCTTTTATGATTTGCTGCTTTCCGTTTTCCCGGTGCAGACTTGTAACTGAAGTTCTTTAAGCTTTATAGAATTAATAGAGGGAGACTCTGGGCAAGGGTTAGGTGAAGAGATGGAAATGAATGCTTGTATATGAATTGGAGATTACCTGAACTAGAATTAAGTGAACCCTGAAGTTGGAGGAAGGAAAGAGGGGAGAATGGCTTGGGCCTGGGGTCTCCCAACCATGAGAGAGGAGGTAGTGCAGAAATGGCTGGTTAGGGATTTCCTGGGATGGCCACCAGGTGGTGCCACCGGCCCAGGATGAAGTGGTTTCTCTGGCCGCCAGGGCTGGGGAAGTGTATTAATAAGTGGTCATAAGGTGAGTGAGGTGATAAGGACACTGAGTGCCAGTCACACACATAGGACATTCACAATTTGGATGTTTATAAGTGACCTGCCAATGATTATGAGTTGGCGTGGTGCTCGTGTGTGTGTGTGTGTGTGTGTGTGTGTGTGTGTGTGTGTGTGTGTGTGTAAGGGAAGGTTAGGGCTGGTTTTTAAATTATATATACATATAGCCATTTAATTGAGCTATAATCACATACTACACATTTACAGTATGCAATTTAGTGGTTTTTAGTATATTAAGTTGGCAAATATCAGCAATGTGGTATAGCAGAAGGAACACAGTTAGAAATCTGAAGCTCACCAGAATATTCCAGTGAATACTCCCTAGGGCTAGTGTGAGAATCTAGAGAGAGTGGGTGTAAGAGGTGGCACACTGCACAAATTAGGGTATTGGAATCATAGCCAAGATGGGTCTTCAGAGCACCCTGTCCACCTGCCTCCTCTCATAGCAGAGAAGATTGCGGTCCCACGAGGTGAAGCGCTTTGCTGAAGGCCACATGCCAGCTGTGAGCAATGCAGCCAGATTCCTTTGCCTCCTCTTTCCCTCTCTGCCTTGCTTTTTCACATCTCTCTCTTTTGGGACCTGAAGAATCATATCCAATCGCCTTTCATTTTCAGAAGCGAGGAAACCCATGCCTAATGTGCCCGTGGTTACCAACTTAATTGATTTATATTTGTTTTGGATGAGTAGGAATCAAAATAATGGCCTGAAAAATCCAGGATTGCATTCATGGATGGCTTTTCTGAACAGCCCAGGGCAGATCCAAGTTCTGTGAGGCCTGAGGCTTATGCCGTTTGGAAACCCTCTTTCAGAAGGAGAATACAAAATTACAAATGCAAAATTAGGTGCAGAGGTCTTGGAACTGGCCTGCAAATAAGGGGCCGTAAATCTTCAGCTTCATTTACGTCACTGTAAATCCACCTCTAGGAATAGCAATCGCAAGAGCCCTGGTCATGTATGTTCTGCTCATTCTTTTATGTGAATAAATAATGTGTTCTGCCGAGAGCCATTTAGTCATCTCCAGTTGCACAGAATGGAGTCCATTTTGTCAGCCAATATGTACTGAGGATCTGCTCCATGTAAAGAACACTGGAGGGGACAGAGAGAAGGAAGGAAGCTGTACGCTAACGTAAGAGACGAGACGAGGCTCCCGGGAATAGTAATGAATACTGATGCCCGTCTTCCTTCCCAACTCTGGTCTGGACCAGTGATGACTAAGGGAGCACAGCCTCCATTTGTGTCTCCAGCTCTCAGAGAATCTTCTTCCTCTCATAATCATTCTTCTCCTTTTATCAAACAGGGAAATGGACATCAACATGAGTAAAATCCTTTGGGGCTTTTGGTGTAAAACTTTTCAAGGTTTAAGTATTTTGTGGTTATACACCCCCCATCCCCCTGCTTCCTGGAAGTCAAACTTTCAGTCTCAAATCACCGCCTTGAAATGAATTAAAAGTACATTTATTCATCAGGGCTTTTCCCTGAAATGTGCGTAATACCGCTGAAATAATTAGAATAACATGAGCATCCCCAAAAGTCTCTATGCATATTCTCAAGAAATTTATTTTGTTTCTATTTTGGTAAGACAGCATCTTTTTACTAAACTCGTTTGTTTAAATAATCACATTAGCATTAGCGCTTGTATTGAACAACATCAAAAAGCAGGGTTTCTGCCACTTTCTGAATGATAACATGGAGGTAGAGAGACATCTACGGTCAGGAGGGGAAGTAGTTTAGTGGAGGGTGTTTTGCTGTTTGTTTTAGTTTCTTTGTTTTTTTTATTGTTACATTGAGTTTTATTGAATTCCTGTGGAGAAGCAAGGAGTCAAGAGTTGTGAGGTCTTAAGTCCCTTCAGGTAAAGCCAAGCACTGTTCGTGTCTTATCCAAATTTCCCTTAGCATTGGTGGGAGACATGGCTGAGCCCTCGGTGTCATCCAAAACTCACTTTGTGTTTCATGGCAGTTTTACTGTCATTCGGAAATGAGCCTTCTGGAACATTACAGCACGAAGGAGCATTAAAACCTTCGGAGGGTTTACAACATCTCCTTAAAGTGCCTCACGAAGGGTTCCGAGCTGGTGGTTTGAGGAATGCCAGTCACTTCTGATGTCATGACCAATACCATCACTTGCGTGTTCCTCCCTGCTTGAATCTTGGATTTCAAACATCCTCACAAGTTGTTCCCCCAAACTCTTAACAAATCAACCCTAAGGAAAAAAATAAACAAATATGCAGAAGAGCAGAAGGATATTTAGGATATGGTTTTAATTAAAAATTTTTGAGTTTCCCTTCTCAACATCTTGTATAAGCCATTAATATGAAAAAAACAAACAAACCAGTCTCTGAGTAGGAAAGCAGTCAAAGCCATTACCATTAGAGCATTTGAATTGCATAATAAACAAATAGTTTACTTGTTTTTCTCATTAACACTAAGGGAGTTGAATCATGGCTGTAGCTTTAAAGGACTGAATGGCAGCCTGTTGAATTAGGCATACATAGGGATCTAGCATATAATATGCAGATACATCCTTCATCAGCCTGTGAAACAGTGAACCTGCTTGCAGTTAGATAGTTTCTAGTAAAGGGACTTCCAAAGAAACACACCTAGTGGGCACTCTCAAACTGCTTGGGGTAGGTTGGAACCACCTGGATGCCTGCCTGTGGCATAGTTACCTTGGGACCTGTTTACCTCTGTTCTGGCTCTGCTGGCCCTCGGACTATTTCTCTGTTTATTGACACCTGAATCCAAGGAGAAAGAAATGAATATTTATTAAGTGCTATGTTTGTACCAGTTAATCTTCTCAATGAAGTATTATGATCACCCTGTTTTACAGAGAAGGAAACTAATATTCAAAGAGGTAAGAAAACGTGTCCAGGGCCACATAAGTACAGAGCTCGTGCATTGTAAAACAACAATCACTTAATGTTTGCCAGAATCCATGCAAAAGGTTTTCCAAGGATGATTTGATTTGATTTTGTCCTTGTACCAACCCCTTAAGATTGACATTACTTGATGCCTTGTTTTACCGACGACATCATACAGCTAGTATGAAGGAGCCAAGATTCAAGCTCAAGCAGTTGGACTGTAGAGTCTTGCCCGCCGTGTCAAACTCCTTTATGTACCTGAGCTGTCCAATATGAACGCCAGCCACACGTGGCTACTGAACACTTAAAGATACATGGCTGGTGTGCTCTAAGTATAACCTCCATACCAGGTTTTGTAGGCAGTACGGAAAAAAAAGATGCAAGCTATCTCATCAGTCACTTTTTATATTGATTGCATGTTGAAATGAGAATAATTTGGATATATTGGGATAAATAAAACAAATTATTAAATTTAAGTTGACCTGTTTCTTTTTGTTTTTTGAAATGAGGCTACTAGACAATTTAAAATGACCTATGTAGGTCACAGTATATTTCTTTTTTGTTTGTTTTTACTTATTTAAACATTTTTTTTCAATTACAGCTGACATTTGATATTATGGTAGTTTCAGGTGTACAGCGTAGTAGGTAGACATTTATATAACTTACCAAGTGGTCCCCATGATAAGTCTGGTACCCACCTTACACCATACATAGTTAATATAATATTATTGACTGTATTTCCTATGCTGTACTTACATTATATCCCTGTAGGACTGCTACTGTATGTTATTCCAAGTAAAGAAAAACTGAAATTTACTCAAACCAACATTGTTTTTTTATCAGTAGTTCTTGTTAAAATTTTGGTTGCGAGTAGGTGGGAAGGTTGAAGCCATTTAAAAACAAAACAAAACTCCAAGCAGAGATTACATGGACATGAAAGGAAGAAGCTGGGGATATTTGTGTGAGATAGAAGAACTATAGGCCAGAAAACCTATACCAAAAGTTTGCAGAAGATTTGGTCTCAGCAAACCCCTCCTTCCGGACATACACCACCTGTCCCTCCCCTCCAGAGGCTGGAATTTTTAAAAAAGAAAAAAAAAGAAAAAGAAAAAGGTCGTAACTGCCAGAAACTCAGAAACAGAAAAGAATGTTCTACAGGAGATCACTGTTTGTCCAAAACAAATGTTTATGCTAGCTATTTATGAAAGACGTTTACTTATTTACAACAGCTTTGGATGGAGAAAGAGGAGTAGGGGATCAATACTTAAGGCAAGTATGAATTTGTGAGACCAAATGAGAATCTTCTTTGTCGTGGCCAAGAAGGCCTTCCCTGACCCAAATCAAGTCCTCTTGCCATAATCTACAGATGAGTGAGGGGACTGCCATTTGAAATCATCACATTCCCGAGCCATGTACCCCCAGTCTGGGCTAGTGTGCTGCTCCCCTGGCCAGCTCAGAACCTCAGAAAAGAGGGTCTTGACACCAAGCCAGTTGATGGAAAGGGTTTCTGGGCTGGTGCAACACTGCCAAGCCCTGCTACCTCCCTGCTGAATTTTCCAGAATGGGCCCATCCTGGCTCTGCTGCCCCTTGGTCACACCTCCTCCTCAGCTGTGTGTTCCCAGGCTGGCTGGAAAAGTTCAGCTTTAACAAACTATCAAAGAGCTTTGAGTCTGGGGCAGAGGACCACCTCCATTGTCACAATATCTTGGTGTCAGTGTCATCTGTCAGTTCACCCATTCATTGCATCTTTATTTCCTAGGTTTCTGAAAGTCTCTTTTATTCTTTTCTTTTGTGTTGGAAGCTATCTCTTTGGACCCTTGATTACTAATTATGAACCTCTTATCCATTTACTTGGCTCTGGTTTAGCCTCTGATGTCCTCCTTGTGTTGATATCTGCCTGCCTATGGGGATCATCACCACCACTGAACTCTCGCCTGACCCTAGAACTTGTGATGTCCTGCTTGTCTCTTTAGCTGTACACTACAGGGCCTGGAATTCCTGTTAGCGAAGTCACTACTTTAACATAAAATAACTATCCCAGAAATTCTCTACAGTGCAAATATATTATAAGGGAGCAGAGTACCACGTGTTAATTAGTTCCATTATCATGTTAGTAGAGAACCTTACCCAAAGCAATGACGGGTTGGACTTGTCATCATCTTTGATAACAGAGATGTGGGTTGCAGGCTCTGACAAAGGATGTCAACTGTAAGTGAGATTTCAGAAAAGAAGTTGCAGTTGGGGAATTTATATAATTGGAGACAATAGGACTCTTGATGAGACTGGGTACTAGAGGGCCCAAATTCATATTTTGACTTTTTCACAGTTTTGTTCATGCCCTCACCTAAAGCCAACCCCCAGCCCAGTTTTGTTTTATGTCCCATTAACTTTTCAACAATAGTTGGTACCTCAGCTTAAGCTCCACTCTAACTCCCAGTGATATAATTTCAGCAAGAATCATAGAATACATTTTTTTCAAATCTTTTTTTTAAAGGTTTTACTGGGGAATCGGGAAAGGGGAACAGACAAGTAGCTGTCCTTTCGTTCTTCAGTCTAGTCGTGGAGGACATCACTTCACTGGCCCATGTTGGTATTATCACTGCGCTCTTCCCGGGTGAGGCAGATCAATTGCTGGTTACTGGATGGCCACTCACGGCAGCTCTTGGCAGCTCACCCCGGGTGCCGGCCATTCATGGTAGCTTACAGGAGCCCACTCAGCCTACACGGTTGTCGGTGACTCATGGCAGCCTAGCTCCAGGTTGAGCCGTTGTTTGCCATCTTAGCTGTAGAGGGCGCAGCGTCACTGGCTCTAATGTAGGATCTGAACCGGGGGCCTGCTGCTCAGAGCTGGCATCCCAAGCCAACTCTTAACCAATGCACCACTCGGCTGGCCCCATAGAATATATTTTTAAAGGACCCCCAAATTGTCCTTAATCACAGTATAAAAACAGACTTGACCTCCATATAAATTGCTGAGTAGAGGCTTCATTTCAGGCAGCAAATAACATTATATAAAAGGGCTGAAAGCGCTACTGAAAATTACCTATTAAAATGACTTTTTCCCCAAAACCTACTAAATTCACAACTATCCTAAAAACCGCCTCATTTTCAAATTAATGTGTTTTATGTTCATTGTAGGTTTTGTGTGTGCTGGGAAGGGCGGAGCTTGTGGTGGCTTCAGGAAAATTAGTTTAATTCACAGAATAAAATTTGAACTTTTGTAAATGAGTAAACAACCGAAACAAACACCATGTTGGAAAAAAGTACACATTTTCTCCTTTTGAAAAGCAAGCAATGCCTAAGCAAAATACCTTAAAAGTGAACTAAAAAGCTTTTCTAAAATAAACAACTCTGCTTGTGATCCTAAATTGGGACCATATGTAGATGTGAAAGCTAGAAACGCAGCACGCTCGACTCCGAGTCTCTTGCCTCTGCTGTTCGCGTGCCTCCAAGTAGATGATGATAGTGCCGCCTTTGGTCCCGAAGGAGCCTGAGTGCTTCAGATCCTAGTATGAGAGGGGCAGCAGAAGAAAGAAAGAAAAGGAATGAAAACAAATGCCTTTCAAGACAAAATATCTGAACAATGAGTTTCATTTTGCTTCTTTGCCAGCAGCCTCAATTCAGATCTCTCCTGCATGTATAGGATGGGGCCAGCTAAGCGCGGTGTTTGCTGCTGATGCAGGCGGGCGGGTGTGGGGAGGTCCCTGTGCGGGACTCAGAGCGTTAGGATGGCTCTCGCAAGCCGCCTGGACCAGCCCCCTGTCCTGGGGCACATCGATGAATAAGCCAATTCAGCATAGATAGAATCATTCCTTTGTTCTTCTCAATTACCAAACACTCTGTGCTTTGGGGTCACTTGTCATGGGTTTCCAGAATGTGAATATTGCAACATAAGTCCTCACAATTCTAAACAGCTTCTACTAAATTCTGTTACTAGGGAGGAGAAGAGTTGAGGCCATAACATCCATCCCTGATTGTAAGTGACCATATGCTCATTTTCTCATTCTAGGACACACAGTTCTCTGTCTGCATAGTGCTAATGATCTCTTCCACTGAACTGGCATGTGCATCAGATATGTGTTGACGTGGATATATTTTGTCCCCTGTGACTGGATGGTGAATCCTTGAGAGAGAGAGAGAGAGAGAGAGAGAGAGAGAGAGAGAGAGAGGGAGAGAGAGAGAGTTGCTGCCTGGGTAGGGATGGGAAATGCCTTCTCCTGAAGCAAATGAGCCCCATTATTGATTATTTCGTTTTAAGTTGAGAAGGAGACATCAGACACCTATCTATCCCACATTAGTCTCACTTCCTCTTAACTTTGGCAGGGGGGCCTTTTCCATCTCCCCACTTTCTTTCCTTGTTTCCTCAGGTGCTCTCTCCTTTGCCCTTTCAGCTCTGTCAGGAGTCTGAGAGGGAAAAAAACCAAAGGAGGGCAGCATTAATTGGAATAACCTATCGGACTCCTTCAGTCTCCCAGACCGTTCACAAAAGAAAACCTCGTCATTGCTTTGTAAATGATGTATCGAGACGTGCAGGAGGAATGAAGGCCGAGACCACAGTGTATTTTTAGCATCTGCTGTTTGTGGTAACATAAGTGAAAACTGCTGGCTCTATTCCCTTCAGCTGAATGGCTGGTATTCAGGAGTGTGTGCCCACTCGCTGCCAGACTCTCCTCATGGAACTCCTTTTTTATGAGGTGGGTGACTGGCTCCCTGGCACCAGGCTGCCCCACCACAATTATCCTTTATTGCCCAGCACCGATGCCCAGTTGCATGGTTCCACGGGCAGCCCCAGTGTGGGGCTGCGAGTAGCGTAAGGGTGGGGGTGGGGGGGTGGGTAGAAGAGACTGCTGGCTGCGAGCTTGTCAGGGTGTTACCAAATTGTAAGGCAGAGACGGCCGGGCAGGGGCTGTGTCTGGATGCTCTAAACCTTCTGGCATGAGGCTGGCACTCAGACATGAAGGAACCACAGTAGCGAGGATCACAGCTGGCTCCCCATCTCAGCGTCATTCCCATCCCACTGGTGTCTGGCTTGAGTGGGAAGTTGACCCCCTCTTCCCGGTCACTGACACGTTGGATCCTCAGAGTGAGTGAGAAAATATGAGAGGCCCCTATTATTCTGACAGGTCATTCTACCAACTACTGCTCTGGAGCTAGAGCTAATCTGATCTTTGGAAGATGGAAACGCACTGTAAAGGATTTGGATAGGCTCCATAGGGCCCCATGGGGGGCTCTCCTGGTGCCATCATGGACTGGAAACGGTGCTGGGATCCCCAGTCTCTAAATAGCACCAACTTGCTGTGTGGCTTTAGGCAAGGAACTCTCTCCCAGCACTCACTTTCTCACTTATAATTGTGAGTAGTAATTCTTGTCCTACTGACCTCGTTAAAATGTTTTTAATAAGGATATAAAAGTACTTTGAAACTATTGAAGTCATAATGTCACAAAAAGGTGGCGGTGTGGTGCAGGTCCTCATTTATTTTCTTCATTTCCAACCCACCTTGACCTCTATCAAAACTGTCTCCACCAGCCTCAGCCAGGAGGGGCTCTTGCATCATTCTAAAGAGCATTGCTGGTACTGTGAGACCTTACCTTCAGGAGGGAGGTAGTTATACCTCCAATTCCCACAGAATTCGTTTGAAGGAAAAAGGGCGCTGTGAGATCCTTTTCTCTTGAAATGTGAGGAAGTGCCTCTTTAGTTAGAGTAAAACCTTAAGTAAAAGGACTTCAACTGTAACTCCAACTCCCTTATCTGAAACCTCAAGTGACTTTTCAAAAAGCCCTCTTAGCAGCCACATTGGATGTCAGAAACTGTGAACCAAGATGGTCACTGTAATGTCTTTCTCAGAGCTAATTTAACCTTATTTTATAGATAATTTGAATCAGTCTGGCTCTCTCATTTTCCAGCCCCTTGCTACTGAAAAGTATAATTCATGAGTCAACAAACAGCATTGGCATTCCCTGGCAACTTGTTAGGAATGCAGTCTCAGGCCCCACCCCTCACCTATTGACTCAGAATCTGCATTTTGACGAGATCCCCATGTGATTCATGTGTGCGGTAAAGCAAATCAGAGGAGCCTAGGCCCACTCTCAGTTTATTTAAATATTTATCTGTTATTCCTCATTAAGAAAAGGATTTGGGATGACTAGGATTGATAGCTTACAAGGGAAGAGGAGACAAAGAACTTTAAAAGCTATAGCAGCTGGGAGGACCATTTAATATAGTTATTATACCTCTGTGAAAACACACTGCTACGACACTGTCAAGAAGGAAAGTCATTTTTCCAAAGCTGCTGTTTATTTACCTAAAACTCACAGTGAAAAATTTCCTTTAATGTGGTGAAATAAATGAATATTGATTTTTAAGGGGGTGCATCAGTAATCTGGATACTATATGAAAAACCATATTCTCCAGTAAAGAAATAAGTGAAATGTTACTATAATTGGAAACCTTAGTTCACACAGATTTTATTTTTATGCAGTACACTGAGGAGAGTCAAACAACATTGAAATAAGGTGTGATATCAGAGATTTATTCTACAACTAAACAACTAAAAAACCCAACCAATGCAACCAAAGGCCCATGACTGTTCAGAGCCAGGTAAACATTTGGGGGTCAGTATGTATTCAATTGCCTATTTTTGGGCCGACCGAGTGGCGTGTTGGTTAAGAGCTGGCTTGGGATGCCAGAGGGCCCCGGTTCAGATCCGAAATATGAAGGCCAGTGACACTGCCCTCTACAGCTAAGATGCTGAACAACAGCTCAACCTGGAGATGGGCTGCCGTGAGTTGTCGGCGACGGCGTAGGCTGCAGCCCCTGCTGCAGTGGGTTGCCATGGGCTACCGTGTGTAGCCAGCAGCCAGCGTGAGTGGCCAGCAGCCGCAGTGAGCGGCCGTCCAGAAGCCGGCGACTGATCTGCCTCGCCCAGGAAGAGCGCAATGATGGTGCCAACTTGGGCCAGTGAAGCAACGTCCTCCACAACTAGACTGAAGAACAAAAGGACAGCGACTTGTCTGTTTCCCTTTCCCCAATTCCTCGGCACTGTTCCCATCCCCCAATTCCCCAATAAAAATCTTAAAAAAAAATAAAATTAAAAAAGAAATTCCTATTTTCATTCACTATATACTGGCAATTTATCTTCAAAGTCACTAAATCAGGAAAACGGAATTGAAACCAAAAGGAGTTTTCAATTAACCAGAAAAGTTAGTGCCCTTTTCCGGATAAAGGAGTATTGGAGGTGTTGGCCCCCAGCTGTTAATCATCAGGAGTCTTGCTGGAGGCTGCCGTGTTAACACCACACAAGTCCATGAGTGGGAAAGCGTGAAGCTGAGGTTGACCAGATAGCCAACTCACACCAACATCAACTACGTGGCTGATTAGCCACAGAGAGGAGGGAGAATCCAGGCACAAAGCAGAGGATGAGAACATAGAAAAGAGCTGAAAGCTATTGAAGAGCCACCCCCCCCCCAAATGTGGAAAAGCGCCTCAGAAGACTTTTAGGGAGTGTTCCAGCGCATGCCATGGAGATTTTAGGGCCCTGGCCCATATCACACCAACCCAAATCTCCTCTTTCTTCCTCACTCCCTGCCCTCCATTGCTTCTGATCATGACAACTGACTGGCACTTTATTACCAAACAATGCAAAGAAAACCTACAATAATTCTATGTCTAGAGCTTGGAAATAAATAGCTGTGGGGTACCAATCTTATTATATAAAGGAAGTATATATAAACAAAAACTGGGCAAGAATGAGAATTATTTGGCAAGAATTAGATATTGTCTATTCTAGAGACATTCGTGGAGTGATATGGCTGTGATGGAAACATAAATAAAGCATCCTCACAGGATAGCATGAATTAATTGCCTGAAATAATTTGAAAGCTGTAATGAAAGTTCCTGTTTTTACCAACGGCATTATTTTCCCAAATCAGGGAGCCTCTAGATTTAGGGAACCTCATGCACGCTTGACTCATTTCTCCCTTATGCATTATTTGAAATCTCTCATTTTTCTACTCATGCTCTGGCCACCCTAACCCCAAACCTTGTCTCTCTACCCTTGAGTTTCAGCAGTAGCCTTCCTTCTTAACTTTCCTTCAATCTACCTTTGTATAGTGGTCTTCAGAAGAACACTTGGATAAGTGGCTTTGGAGTAGGGGCGTTGGGATTGAAAAAAAAAATTCTACACGTGATTCTGATGTGCACCCCTAGGTGGGAACAAGGGCTTTAAACTTTTGTTCTAACTGAATGTTCTATGCAACATCCAATTATTACATGGCTCTCCTGCTCAGAAAGCTTTGGTTGCTGTTTATCACTATATAAATTCATACTTTTTCTGCTTGACATTGTTCTCTCCTCCCATCTAGCTCCCCCCTTCCCCAACAGTGCTCATCAATGATGCTCAACATCCCGTGCTCACACCTACCTTGGTGCCCTCACTTCTGGTTTTTCTTTTGCCACCAGTAAAGATGGAGTCTGTCTTTCATGATTCAACTCAAGTGTCACCTCTTCCAAGGAAGTTTCTCTAGGAAGTTCCTTGTTCCCTGAGTTTCTACATCATTTTTGTCTATACCATAATGAGTTATATTGGGAAATACGTCTTATCACACACCACTGGCTTATTGCATTAGCCTTAAATAACCAACGAGAATGAAGAATCACCGAGAGGGTAGGAACCATGTCTTTCACAATTAGATTTTTGACAGCACTTAACATAATCATCAGTATGTTACTTCTTGTAGGAAGCCCTCACTGTCCTGAATCTGGGTTAGATATTTCTTCTCTACACGCCTGTAACATCTTGCTGCATCCTCGTTACATTATAAGTGCATCACATCTACCCATTTTAATTGTTTCTGTTTTTTGTTTTTGTATCTCTTACAGACTATAAACTATGAGAGCAGGGCTCACATTTATCTGGCCCATTATTGACCCTCTAGCACTTAGTCTAGGTCTTGATATATGCTCAATACCTATCTCTTTTAAACTGACAGAGTGACTGATGATTTAAAAATATGTGTTTGGTTGAGACTGGGACAAATGGACTAAATAACGTCCACAGCATCATAACATTTTGGTTGACTTGGCTTCAGGTGTAACAGGTGAGCATAACCTAAACATTGTAAGGAATCGGATCACTAGCATTTGGCTGTGTACTCAACTATATCATTTTCTGATATATAATTGATAATGAATTTATCAATTTGTTATAATTATCAAATTATTTTCTATACATGGTTACTCTTCTTGTCTGTAAAATTCAAGCTCCTGGAGAGCAAAGGGTAGTATTTGTTACTTCTGCCCGTCTCCGCCAGTGCCTACCTCAGGGAGTGTTTCTTGATTTGATGTCATAAAATGTAGTTGTTAAAGAGTCTGTGTTATAATGTATCTGCCTGGTGCTAAACATCTGTTGCTTCCTAACAAGTGCTGCATTCATTTTAATGGCACTGGTACATAGAGGTAAACAGAGCCTTGGCAGGCCTTCCATAAAGGAAACTGTGTTTGCTTCCTTCATTAATTACTAATGGAGCATTAAGACATGTATTCCCCTTTGAGCCAAGTTGAATAATTCCTGGCACTTAAGCTGAGGGTGCTTTCAAAAGTTGAGGCATGTATTGACACACCAGAGAGCGTGCCCTATAGCAAGCACAGGGGTGGTTATTTTGCCAAGACTGTACAAAGCTTCAAATATGTCAATACCGCATGCACTGATCTGTCTCTTTAACCTTTTGCAGGTCTTGGGTTAATGTGGAATACTAAATATGAATCTGCAGGATGTCACTGAAGGCAGCCACCAACAGTATGAATAGGGCGAACCATCAGAAAGATACAGAAAGGTTAAAAATAAAAGGATGGTCAAAGATTTACCGAATGCAAAACAACAGAATGAGAGTTCAGTGCTAATTGAAGAAATATGAAACAAAATATGATTTATCAATATTTACTTAACGAATTAATAACACAATCAAAATGAAGAGTTTATACTCTGGGACATGCCAAGCAGCACGCATCAACATGCTAAAGTGAAAACAGTAGGAAATAAAAGAGATAGACAGTTATTGGTAGATAAGTATAGATTGGTAGATACTTGTTGATAGATGTTGGTATATTTTAAAATATAGTCATCAGATTATGACAATTTAAACAAGATATATGAATAAATACATAAAAGAATATAAGAATGTTGAATAATTGGTTACATTTAGACATTTATAGACTATATATAAAAATATATCCTGTTTTAAATATTCACTTGGAAAATTTACAAAAATAATACCTTTTTTTCAAAATGCAGAAATTTTGCAAGCTACTCACTCCCATCACAAAGCAGTGAAGTGTAACAATATAAATGTAAACAAAACAACCCAGCCACTTGGTGCTGTCTATATTTGGGGGCTAGAGGAAATTAGAATTAAAGTAGGTAAGATTATTTTTTTAAGGATAAATTTCAATCATACATCATAAATTAAGACAGAGTGACACTAAGTCTCTTCAAAGAGACAATATGATTTCCAGGACACTAAGATCTAGCCATGATCTTACTGAATACATTAACAAAGAAAATTATGTGCCAATCCAAAGTGGAGGCTGGTTCAGCCCAAAAAAGATTTTTAAAAAAAGCAAGTGTCAGAAGGCACACCTTGGCAGTGCTCATGCTCATCCAGGTGAGAAGGAAGTCTCATCCAGGTGCTGGATTTAAATAAATAATATGACTGATTGGCAAGATCATCCTTCTTGTGGAGGGGCAGGTATGGCGTTACTGTAGCCTGATGTGGGTTCCAATTTCATGCACACCTTTTAATTTTGATTTAGCTCTTTGTGTAGAGGTTCATGTACAGGATGACTGTGCATTAAGGGAGCTGAGAGTGTGGGGCCTCTGTGTTCCAGTAAAGTTAATACATAGGAATTCATTCCAAGAAGTGGTCTGCTCCAGCGCTGGAAAAGTAAGCTTCCTGTACTTTTTAGGATAGTAAGGCTACAAGAAAAGAAAGAGTCCAGAAACTGATGTTCATTTGTATATATAAGTAAAAGCAAGTTACACAGTGTAAGTTGTTCTTACTCACTGCTGTGCCTTGGTGCTCAGAGCAGGCTTTGGTATGTATGGGCCACTTAGATGTTTGTTGAAGGAATGAAGAAAGTGGGGAAATACAGAATTACTTAACAAATTCTGGTGGGATAATTGGTTAACTATTTTATAGGCACTAAAACAGAGCATATGGATTAAAGAGTTAATTTTAAAAATAGAAAAACTAAAAGAAATATCCAAATACTTCATAGAACTTCTAAAGGGACAACAATTTTGTAAGTTTAGAAGGATGAGAAGAAATTCCAAAGGAGAATAACAGCAATAAATCCGACTACATAAATATTAAAGACTTACGTTAACAAAATATTATAATAATATCCAGAATTTAGACTCAGACAACATGGGAAAATATTTGCAGGAAATATGACTTCCAAAGGCTTGATATCTTTATTATGTAAAATGTTCACACAAACTTTTAATAGAAACACTAAGATTCTAAGAGCATAAACAACTCACAAAAAAGAAATTAAAACTGATAAGTAAACACATGGAAAAATATTTGACTGACCTAGTAATCAAGGACATCGAAAATAAAACAGCAATTTTTCTGAAAGCCTTTTAAATTAGCAAGTAAAACAAAAATTATTTTTATAAAACCCAGTGCTGGTAAAGATGCTGTAAAAGTGGTATTCTCATGCTTTTTTGACGATATTTATAAACTGGTAGCTCCTTTTTGGAGAACAGTTTGGCAATATAATATAAGGGGCCATGAAAATATGTGTAGCCTTTGGCCCAGTAATTTGACTTATGGGAATCTATCCTGAGGAAAATTAATCCAAAACATGGAAAAAAATCAAATGCCTAGAGTAAACCGGGAAACATTAAATGTCCCACATAGGGGAATGATTAATAGTGCCTTTTCCACAAACTCCTTCAGCTTAAAACATTCAGTATGCCAAGGTGCCATATTTTAGCACCTAAAATCATGCTACGGCTTCTTTTCTGGCTTGGTCTTATTTTCGGGGAAACAGGGTAGTGACTCTTACCTACCTTTTTTTTGGTTATGTGTTGTCTGTCAGCCTGCTCTCATACCTGGATGCCAATTGCCTCCCTTTCTTTTCCCTGACCCCTCCCTCACCCAGCCCCCAATCTCTATGCCCCACTTCCAAAGCCCTACCCATTTGTGTCAGTGCCACTCAAGCTCCAACTGGTCCAAGAAGGCCTCCCCATCCTATATCAGCCAAATGAAACTCTCCCTTTTCTATGCTCCCATAATACTATATTGACATTGTTATTATAGCATGTATATAATGTGCCTTGGGTAGGAATGATATACAAGTAATTAATTTAAAGAACCCGGGGAATCATTTGATTCTTTTTCTCTTCCACAGCACAGAGCACAGTGCTTTGCCTGTATAGAAGGCCTGAAAAAATATTAGTTGAAATGAATTGCACTGAAATAAGTCTACTTCTGATTCTCTGGCAGGTGGAGCCCATGAAGGCCTGCAGCACTTGGGTCCTTTCGGTAACATCCCAAACATCGTGGCAGAGCTGACTGGTGACAACATTCCCAAGGACTTCAGTGAGGATCAGGGCTACCCAGACCCTCCAAATCCTTGTCCTGTTGGAAAAACAGGTAACACACTTGCCCTTGGGTTCTTGTGGATCGTAGAGGCTTTGGGAGGAAATTAAAAATTTGCACATCAGGTGTAAATATTCCAAGAAATAGTATTTCTAGTCTGATGATCCCCTATGTATTCGTAGGTAGATTGGCAAGGGTGATTTATTCTGGAATCCTTGGTGAGTTCTGGTGTTCAGATGCACTCACTTCAGGCTCCCTTACCAAGGCTTTACCTTCTGTCTCTCTCCCTCTTTGGGAATTGATGCTTTTTTCTGCACTTGCTATTCTTTTAATAAAATGGGAGGGTTGTTTTGTTTTGTTTTGTTTGTTTGTTTTGTTGTTTTTTTTGGCCTCTTCTTTGACACAACTGCTGCCTATTTTTAGAGTCTTTGGAACGGATTATTTGGTTTGTGGATTGCCCATGCCCATTTGTTTTCCTTCCTTCTCTTGACACTCAACATTTCAACTGTCTTAACCGGTTAACATCTACCCTGAAATGTTTCTCTGGAGGCCAGGAGGTTGCATGAGAGTGAGGGTAAGAAGTTGGCTAAAGCAGAAGGTGGAAACTTACCTCGCTACTTGTGTATCCTTCCCACTTTCCTACTCCCTAATGCCAATGAGAATGAATGGTGAGTGGGCTGCACTTATGTTGGGCTGTGAGCTGCTTACCTTGGTGGTTAAGAATAGTGGCCCTTGACTCGGATTACCTGAATTCAAACCAAGGTCAAGATATGTGACCTTAAACAAGTTAATTCACCCCTTTGCACCTCAGCTTCCACATTTGCAAAATGGAAGTTGTGGGAAATCAATGATCCGTGGTAAGGACTTGGCACAGTACCTAACACAGAGTAAGGATCATTAAATGGCATCCTGATTGTAATTAGCTTTGCCACTAGCAATATTGCATCTCTCTCCTTGGGCTTGTGCAACCTTTTAGTACCACAGTAGTCTTTTTCCCTAGCCTAATAATAATAATAATAATAATAATAATAATAATAATAATAATAGCTGGTACTTATTATCCTTACTTTAAAGACATGGAAACTGAAGTTTAGAAAGTGACATGTCCAAGGCTATCTATATAGCAAGTAGCTGAGCCAAGACTCAAACTCAGGCCTGCTTGGTTCCGGTCTGTGCACTCAATCGCCATGACAAATTGCCTTGCCCTGAAAATTTTGACAGCATTTTCAGAGCATCATGTCTAGTAATGGTAGGGCATAGATAATAACATCTGCCAAGAGGGATAACCTTTCTTGGCTTTGAATGGAAGACATGCTTTATTTCAAAGAGCAGCCATAGTATAAACTGTCATTTAAAGACAAGACAGTGGGAAGAGAACTGAAACAAATAGCACACCTATGATGTGCCAGATGCTCTGTGTATGGTCATCCCTATTCCTCATAGCAGCCCTGTAAGGTAGGTATATGATTATTCTCATCTCATAGAGGAATGAATGGACTTATGGAGACTACGTCAACCTTTGCAAGACACAAACCCCATCTATCACTTATGAGCCAGGATTTGAACCATGAGCTCTGGTCTCTTGGCCTTCAAAGTTTACCCTGTTATCGCTGTAACACACAACATTGAGTCCTGTCTAGTGATTGCTGTTGCTCTTATATAATGTATTTTTTCCAAGAAGCTGAAATTGTTTCTAAAGAGCTCACCCAAGAGAAAACAAAGTGAGTCATGTGGAATGGAGGTATATTAGTTAAGGAAATACTTGTTATAACAGATAAAAAAAATTATAGTGTCTTAACGCAATAGGAATTTATTTCTCACCTGTGTGAAGTCCTGACAGAGGTAGGTGAGGGTGTGGTGGGGGGTGAAAGGTTCAGCAACTCAGACCACCATCTTTCATCTTTGCACTTGACATGCACAGTTGCCCTGGTGGCAAGAACAATGAGGCAGGGGTGGTGGGGTGGGTGGGCAGGGAGTGAGGATCATATAGGAGGTTTTTATGGGCCAGGCCTGCGAGTGGAATACATCACTTCCACCCACATCCCATTGGCCCAAACTCAGGCATATAACACCACCTGATTGCAAATCAAGGCTGGGAAATGGACTGTGTGTAGAGGGGGAAAAGGAAGTGGGTTTGGGAGGCAGCCAACCAGTCTCAGCCACAGGTAGGAAAAAGAGTGAGAGTTTGAGATGCACAAATCCCATAGGGGAAGTGACTTAGAGTGACTGATGTAAATAGAATCTGACCTTTGGGTGTCTAGTTGGCTTTAATACATTAACTCTTAGAATAATGATAAATGCCTTGGCCCTTCCTCAAAAACCTTTTGTTTGCAGCAGATGATGGATGTCTCGAAAACACCCCTGACACTGCAGAGTTCAGTCGAGAATTCCAGCTGCACCAGCACCTTTATGATCCAGAACATGACTACCCAGGCTTGGGCAAGTGGGTAAGTCCAATCTTGGTTACCAGTTAATTTTACAGTCACGTGCTTTGAAGGTACTGATGGCAGAGAGGAGCAATATGGGTGGGAACAGAGAAGAAAAGTTATGTAGAGACTGATTTTTCAGAGAGGGTCTTTATGTAATTACCATTCCAGATCACACTCATAAGTCTAGGGTACAATATACCAGCCCATCTGAAGAGTCAATGATCTGAGCCGATCTCATCAGCTATAGTCTCCAGAGATTTCTACGCCAACGTATTCCACACCCTAGGTCATAACACATCCCAAAGTCTCACCAGTGTTTCACACAGCTTTTATAGGAAGTATATGATTTTTTTTAAAAAAGGATACTGAGAAAATTAGCAAATGTTATCTCTAGACTGAGGAAGATGACCTCTGCAGAATGAAGGGGAAACAATGCCAGAAGCTTAGAAACAGATGTATGTAATTCTGGGTTGTGGAAAGAGAAGAAAAATTCCAAAACGTGTAGCAGTGAACTTGCTGTCAAAACCAGGCAAGAATCTATAATTGCCAGTTAAGGAAATTCCTTATAAGCACTTGGAAAGAGAAAGCATGACCATTTGGCACAGGTTTGCTAAAAACACGTTTTGTCAAACTAATTGTATTCTACTTGCCAGCATTATTCCTTAACTTGCCAGCTTGATGAGGGTAATGAAGTGAGCATGGTGCATTTGGACTTTCAGCAAAGTATTTGATGAGCTCTTTCATGATCTCCTATCGGAAGAGGTGGAGAGATATATCCCAGGCAAGAGAACATCGCTGGAAGGGGGCTTATTAAAGAGTCGACGTTAGTAGGGAGGGAGATGTCACATGGTGTCTGTCCTGCAGGTCCACATTTTTATAAATGTTTGTAATAAAAAACTTAGGATGTGCACTTAGCAGATTCTCAAAAGATGACACAAAGTTGGAAGGGCTAGCACTGAATGACAGAGTTGGGGTTCAAGATGATCTTAACAGGCTGGAACAATGAATCAAATAAGATCACATTTGAATGGGGAGATGTCTAGGTCCCTGTGGTTGAGTTTTGTAATCAAAGGCTAAAGCCATGTGAGGAAAGTGGAAAAGTACACACTTGGAAAGAGAGAGGAACCTTTCTCAGTGTTAATTCACGTATCAGTAGGCAGTCAATACATCTGTGGAATGAGTGCATGAGCAGAGATTCCTAACTGCCTAAGCCCTTCTAAAGCTATCGATCCCGTCTCAGCTCATTACTGGCAGCTGACCTTGTTTCCTGCTTTACTAGCAATATTGTAACCTCAGGACTAAACTCTCTCCCTTCCTTTTACACTGTTGTGGAGAGCTCTCCTTCCTCACTAATGACCATTGTCAGTTTTGCATCACCTTGCTTTAACATTGCACTGTGTTGATTGACATGCAACCCTCAACGTGCATACATTTCCTGTCTTAAAACAACAAAGCAACAACACCCCCCTAAGTTAATTTTGTTTCCTCCAGTATGCATTATTCTATGTCTCTTTTTCATAAGCAGCTCTGTTCAGGAGAATTGGCTTGTGGCGCCGTTTTGAAGCCTACTAGTAGAGTTTGAACATGTTAAATTAAATAGAACCTACACATCTGTAGGTCCTTGGATAGGAGTCTGAAACTATGAAAGGCTTCTATACAGGAAGTTATTCTGGTGGCGTAATAGAGAAGGGACTAACGGCAGAAAAAAACACAGGAAGTAATTCCAGTGATGAAAGCTGTTGAACGCAGTGAATTCAAGTGAATCTCACCAATGTGATGAGAATCTAAGACATTTTGGAGGAGGCCGGAGAACTGATTAATTGGTATATGGCGTAAATATAGCATGAGGAGGAAAGAAGAGATGTCAGGTTTATATGAAGTGGATGGTATGAGCTTTTCCTCTGAAGGAATCTTAAAAAGAAAGGAGGAGAGGGAGGTGGGAGAGAAAAGAGGGAGCGGAGAGAGGGAGGGAGAGAGTAGGAACTCACAGAGGAGCATTGGGAAGGAATCCACAGAGGCGGGCAAAGGTATTGCCAGCCAGAAGCAAGGGACAGGTTCAACAAAGACCAAATAGGAGACGTAGTTTGCTTCATTCCAGGAACTGTGCTAGGTGCTCAGTAGGCAGTAGCCACCAAGACACGGTACTGGTTCTCAAATCGCTTAGTCTTCTGGTTGAGAAGAACTGCATGCAAATAAAATGAACCCGGCTGAGCACTGTTCAGCTCCATGTTCTCATTACCCCATGAGCACCAGGTGCAAGTACTAAGAAAGATGGGAGGTAAGTAAGTGTAGAGGAAGATCCAGGACTGAGGGCTCGCATGGCCAACTGCACAACAGCCATTGAGGAAGTCGAAGGTGCTAAAAAGGTCATCATGGAGGTCTAAGGCGAGAAGGTATCCCGCGTAACTGGTAGGCTAGACATGAGCTAAAGACAGCAAGAGGGAGGCTGTGAACAGTGTGAGTGAGGGCAGAGATCCCAACTGGGGAGGCGGGAGAGATGGAAACCTCCCTCTTGCCAACTTTCCTTGCCTTTTCTTGAAAAGCTTTAAAGATTTCTCTCAAGTTCCACTCACTCCCAGCACTCCAGTGAGAGGCCAACCACCATCCTTCATTCTCTGTGTATCCTTCTCTAAATACTGATTTGTTTTCCCAGTCATACCCCTTCCTTGTCTGTATCAGAGCTCAAGAGGAGGACTGAATGTTAAAGGGAAGTACTATTACAGGTCAGGGACCAAGGACCAATGTTTACACACCTTTTACCATCTATAATTATGTGTTTGTTTAAACTTAGGTTTCCTTCATTTATTTCCTCATTACCACCTAACAGTAAAACATGGGTTGCTTGATCTTCACATGGAAGTGTGAATTGAGTATGCCTTGCTTTTCTAAGCTGGGGTCCACAAGCCTTCCTCAGTGTTTATATAGAATGATGGCCTCAAGCTTGTCTTAAGCTCGATCATCAAGTTAACAAAGTAATTATCTTTCATGGGAAACTGCGTATAAGACCCTGATTTCTTATTTGCTAAAATCTTTCCCTGTTTTTGACATTAGCTGAAACTGAGCTGGGTCTTTCTTTAGCAGCGATTCACATAGAAATATCAGAGTCTGCCTTGTTTCCTGCATTGGTATCTCTGTTAATGCATCAAGACACATTTATTAAATTCACATCATATGTCTTCCAGGCCTGTGTTAGGTGATGGCAATACAAAGATGAATAGTAATTGTATTTTATAATGCACTAATAGATAGTCATATTTATTGAGCACATACTATGTACCAGACACTATGCTAAATACTTTACATGAATTATCTCATTCAACCTGCCCATCCCTATCACTCTCCTTTTACAGATGAGACAATACAGGCTTAGGGAGTTGACTGGGCTGCCCAACACCACAGAACTGATGATTGCCAGAGTTGGGATTTGAACCAGACCATCTGACTCCAAGAGCTCTTTAAAAACTGGAGAAACTCCTTATCTTTTCATGGCTCATCGCTCAGAATGTGTTCTGCCCAGCGGTCCTATCGAGTCCCATCCAGGACTGGTTGCCTTTGAGACAATGTATGCACACACAGCACTGAGTGGCTGTGACCAAAGGGTCGCTACAAGATGTCAGTCACCTCTTCCCTTCATATGTTAATCGCCGAGTGTAACAGGAAAAAGTTGTGTCAAAAGCAAACATTTCTCCTTTCCAAGTGCTTATAGCATCTTTTCATCAGCAGCTTGGGCAAGTAGAGGCTCTTCCTTAAACGGAGGCCCTGGTCACGGCGAGAGCTTGAGTCAGGTGAGAAAGGAGAGACGAGAACCCTCTCTCTGCTTTTCTCTGTGTTTCCTGACCTCAACATGTCTGAAGAGTCCAGTGCTCGTCAGTGGCGTTTGTCTCATGGTTCCATGTGATTAGACTCGAGTGATGCCTTTCTGATATGCTCTTCTTAGCGCTGCTTATCAGGAGGCACACGGTGCCAGTTTGTTCCACAATTGGTGGTGACCTGGTTAAAGTCATGTCTGTCAGTTTTCTCCAGGGTAAAATGACCATTTTTGCTTTTGAAATTAATAATTAATCTGCAGGGAGATACTTTGAGACTGTCTAAATGTTCTGTCTCCATTAAACTTTTTTTTAATGTTTACTTTTTATTTATTTATTTATTCATCTATTTATTTATTTATTTATTTATTTATTTATTTATTTATTTATTTATTTATTTATTTAACTTTATTGGGGAACAGTGTGTTTTTCCCAGGACCCATCAGTTTTAAGTCAAGTTGTTCTTCAATCTTAGTTGTGGAGGGCACAGCTCAGCTCCAAGTCCAGTTGCCATTTTTTTCAACCCAGTTGGGGGGGTGGGTGGTGCAGCCCACCATCCCATGTGGGAGTCGAACTGACAACTTTGTTGCTGAGAGCACACGCTCTAACCAACTGAGCCATCCGGCCGCCTGCTCCCCATTAAACTTTTAACCAACAGTTTTAGTATCCCTTGATGATACTCGCCAGAATCAATTATAACTATGGTCATTTTAATGGCGATTTTCTTCTTTTATTAGTCTTTATGCATTTATTGGTTGGCATTCTGCTCTAAGCAAGAGTTTCCCCTGCTCGTTTTATTTATTTATTTTTTATTTATTTATTTATTTATTTATTTATTTATTTATTTATTTATATTGTGTTTATCTATTTAACATCAGTATGGAGTTGTTGATACCTATTCTTATTTATTTTGGTGTTCAAACTGCCCAAATTTAGCTAGTGGGAGTCTCTGCAAGCTGGCATTTCTTTCTTTTTGACATGTCCCCGTCACTTTTTGAGCACTTCCTTAACGTTCTGGCCCCATTAGATATTCCAACTTCATTCATCCTTGTACTTCCCCTGCCCTAGCTCTGCAAACAGACATTTCTCCAAGAAGCCTCCCTGGTTCCATTTAGGAATGGAATTTGAAACCAACATCTGGGCAGTTTTCCAAAATCTTGATGGCACAATGGAAAGCCCTTTTTATGAACTCGAACCTGCTACTCACATGGGAAACAGGCTCCCCACTTCTCCCTCCCCACCCATCAACAAGGAACGGGTGTCAGGAGAGGGGCCTGGTTTTGTCTCATTCGTTTTGGATACTTCTGTTACCTGCACTATACCTGCCAATCCTTGCCTTTAAATCCATACAAAGCAGGGCTAATCCGGTATGCCCCGGCCACTTCCATGCAAGGGTGGGACATCATCGTCCTGCTAATCCTATCCCTAGCTCTTAAGGAAATGCAGGGACCATCCTTGACAGGAAGACTTGCCAGACCTTTTGCATTTCCTTTAGAATGAAGGCTCTTATGGGTATAATCGGCCCCACGACCTTCTAAAGAAGACTAACTAAAATGGTGCTGCCTCTATCCTGCTGATGGCACAGTGGAACTCTGTCACAGATGATTGGCTGTCCTACACAACAGCACCAACTCTCAGGCCCCTTCGCACTCCCTCCTGCTCAGGCAGCTGAATACACATGAAGAAGCTTCTACCCGCTATCCGCGCGTGCTTTTCTCCAGCCGCCTGCCCCAGCTCTGGCATGAACTCCCCAGACTACACTCTTTGTGCAGCAGGAATTGTTACATTCCAGAAAGGCATCTACAGATGACAGGAATGAGCCTCACAGCGATATCCTCATCCCTCAAGCAAATGATCTATACATCCCCCTTTTCTCCCTTCTGATATATATGTATATTTTGCTAAATGAGGTAACATTGGTTTAGAACATTATATAAGTTTCAGGTGTACAACATTATAATTCGCTATTGTATACACCGTAGCGTACTCACCACCAAAAGTCTAGTTTCCATCTATCACCACACAGTTGACTCCCCCTTTACCCATTTTGCCCTCCCTCCACCCCGCTTCCCCTCTGGCAACCACCAGTCTGTTGTCTGCTTCTATGAGTTTGTTTTGTTGTTTGTTAGTTGTTTTTCTTTTTTTTTTTATTCCACATATGAATGAAATCATGTGGTATTTGTCTTCCTTCGTCTGACTTTATTTCACTTAGCATAATACCCTCAAGGTCCATCTATGTGGTCGCAAATGGCAAGGTTTCAAGAGATATTAAATTGATCAGCTCCCCAAGTGAGCATGAGAGTGAGGCTGTGGCCAGTACCGGCCTCTTGGCAGTAGAGGCTGCTTCCCTCCCTGGCACGGCCTCTCCGCATAGTTGAGGTTGGGCAAGAGATGTGCATTGTAAATTGTGGGTGAGGTAGATTTTTAATGAACGTGAAAATTATGAAGCTCATTCTTGGCATTTGGCATTTTCATTTCCAAATCTACCATTAAAAAAAAAAAACATCGTTCTATCCAGACAGCTCAGAGGATACCAGCATTGTATAAACTTGTTCCTTACCAAAACTCTGTCGTCTCCTTTTTATTTTTTTTAGATCAATGTCAAGGTATTTCATTTAGAGTAAGATGAGTCACCTTTCTATACATTATTTCCCTTCTGATTAAAAATCAAATAAAAAAACCCCAACACAAGCAAAGCCCCCCAATTCCCCTTCTCCCATTCTGCCTCCAGGTTAAGTGTCTGTCTTTTATAATCTCAATAGAAGGGAAATCTGTTGAGCATGTGTCTGATATTCTAGAGCTCATTTAAGTCCACGATGTGTTTGAAATACAGCAATATGTGGAAACACTTATACAAACTGTGGTAACAGATCCCGTTCTTTCCCCCAACATAGCTTTCCTTCTGCCAAGAAGTTTTTTGGCAGTTTTTAAAAGGTTCACTCTATTAAAAATGTTATAGGCCAAATGGTTTTCCGATTGTCTTGACTGGGTGCACTGGCTTAAGCCACAGGAGGAAAGGTTGCAGAAGGCAGAGTGTTTCATTTATTTACCTAGAGGGTTGTTATTAATAGTCAGACACTACTCTAGGGAACAGTTTATGTGTACAGCTCATAAAAAGGGAGTCAGATGGAAAATTAATGTGAGATAAAATTGTTTGTTTTAAACAAAGGCTGTTCAAAGTGAGGAGATGGGTTTCCAACGCCTCCTGTGTTTTAGAATGTTGTATTTTCCTGTTTATATGATTGTCGATGACACTGATGTGCCTCAGGGCATTGCAGAGAACTTTATTAAAAGCTGCACAACCACCAGCTTTTCCCTTGTGGTCCATCTTTCTGACACGACATTCCTTTCATCTAGCTTTGTTTCCAAAATATGTGTATGTAAATATCCAGGGGACACACCAAGTGTTGCTTTTAAAATAGATGTTCACCAAATTTGATCCATACTTCTGCATTTGTTTTCTTTTCTCCCTGCTCTAGAACAAGAAACTCCTTTATGAGAAGATGAAGGGAGGACAGAGACGCAAGCGGAGGGTAAGGCACGGCTGGCTGGGTTGTGGTTGGGATGCCTGAAGCTTCTGAGTGGGGCAGTTGACAAGCTGGAACCTTCAGTTGTTGGAATGTAGAGAATCTTTTTATGTGCAGTCCTGGGAGGGCAGAACAGTGGTCCCGTGTGATGAGGGCCATGGCCAGATAGTCCACCCTTGATCTCTGGGATGGTTTCTCAAGCTTTCACATGTGATTTTTAGTGGAACGCCAAGTTTTATGGTGAGTCCATCACCTCCATTGCACACAGGACATGTACATTGTGTCTCTCGCATAGATGTGGGAAATGCGGGGAGTACATGAGGATAGGTCTTTTGGCAAAGGGTGTGTAGACCACTGGGGGAAACTGTTCACCCATCTGCATGCATTATATAAATACACAAGACAGGAACAAGGAAGTGATGAGATGAAGAAACCTCATTCCTCCTACATACCTGTTTTCTAGGCCTAGCCGAATTGATATAAAAACCCACCAGATCGATTATATTTGTTTGCCGATCTCTGAATTTACTGCAGGCTTCATTACTAACCATCCCGGGGCTGCCCAGGGTGGGACCTTGGTCTGGATGTTGCACATTTAGCCATGACGGTGTTGCCTCATGTAAAGCTGATTGTCAAATGTGCTTTGGGTTTCCAGAGCATTTGATGGCATTGGGACTTTAATAAAGTGATCATTGTCCATTCTGGCAATCCACTGCTGCCGTCCCACACAGACGCACCTGGCCATCTTTTTTTCATCAGATGGAGAAAAAGTTAAGATCCTGCTATTACATAGCATAGTGCTGCCAGATAGTAACCATTTTAGTTAAAATATACAAACCAAACCTTATACACAAAGCCACCGACTGTTTATTTAGAATAGCAAGTGCTAGGATTCTGGCAAACTTTGGGACTCTGTTCTGTGGTCATTATGGCCATGCTGAATAGCTTTGCCCAATCCAGTGAGAGAGTGCTATAAGAGATGTGGATTTTCTGGACTCAGCATTCATTCTCAGACTCCTGCTACAGAGAGTTCCAAGCTCCTGTGCTGCCTGACAAAAATGCAGAAGACCCACAGCTAATTTTCTATGTGAGATGCAGTTCTGACGTCTAGAAACAGATCTTTGGGAGTGTGAACGGGGTTATTAGGGATTTTTCTTGGGTGATTACAGTTTCCAGTGGCAAAGGATGGCAGAGAGTTCTAAGGGTGTAATAGGGTCTTGAGAGAACATCAAGAAATTTTATTCCAGGAGCTCAGAATACACATAATTTACCAATAAGATGTCTTGACTATCTCCCCATGGCACAACAAGGACATTTCCAAATAAGACCAATGCTGGATCCAAAATGAATAACTTGGCATGAAGCTTTAATTGTCTCTGCTTCCTGGCTCACCATTTCTTCTGCCCTGATTTGAGTCATGGCCGCGGGTCACGATTTAGGTTCAGTGATCAGACCAGGATTACCAAAACTCAGAATTCTGGCTAGGACACATGTTATAAAGGTTTTACTTTGGCCTCAACTTCTTCCGCATAGGAAAGGCTTAGAACCTATGAAAATAAGGGTCACTTTGACCCAAAGGTATCAAGTTCTTTCTATTCTCAGACATCTACTAAGACCCATGCTCATGCCATAAACCATGGGCCTCTCAGGACTTATGGGGAAACAGAACTTGCCTCTCTCGTCATCAGGCCTCAGATGGTGTTTCCATCTCAACTAAAGACTTGAACCACCACCTCAAGTGCATGAATCGATATAAAAAAAATTGTGGGCTTTCTTTTGGGAAAAATCAAGGCTTTCTCCAATGAAGCTCAGCATCTGCTGTGGGTTTCCAGAGAACATCAAAAGCAAAGATCCTATCCCAATGGTTCTTCCAGTTGTGAATTGGGACTAACGTTTGCTGTGTATAACCTAGCCAGTCTCTCACCCAAGGTAGAGGATAAATATATTAGTGCCTCAAGTTCTTCAGAGAATAATTAAAACCAAGTACCATGATTATTATTACTTTTAAGTTAGGATTCAATACTAGTAAACATTTATCAAAAAGGTTCAACTGATTGCTCCTTTTACTTTCTCACTAATCTACTTCCCCTCTCTTCCAATCATTGTCATGTTCTGGGTCTGGGCAGGAGGACTCTCTCCCATAAAAGTGCCTCACCAAGAGGATTCTCCCCAAAGTTACAACTGAGCCCCAGGTGTTTTTATATAACTTTCCATACTTGCTCAAATCCAATTGAGCTCTGGGCTGGCCGAGTGGCTCAGTTGGTTAAGAGCTCTCTGAAGAGTGCGAACTCTGAGCAACAGCAGTTCGATTCCCAGCCTGAGCTGAACTGCTGCTGAGCTGCCAACAGGTGGCAGGATGGTTCAGCTAAAAAAAAAAAATCCAACTGAATTCCTAGTTACCTCATGAGTGAAAGGTTAACTCATCTTTAAATGACCTTGCAAACCTTTTAACTCTTAAACTATCTCTTGTTCATAGTTGAGATCTACTATTTATCTTATTCAAAGAGTTTATCAATCTTTCATTCCAGATTTCATAAACATGAACATCTCATGCCCTTTTTTAACATATAAGAATTTTCAGAATAAATATTATTATTAAAGAACAATAAAAACATTTATGATAATTATGATATTGAATATACTTTTTCAGTCCACACTTGTTCCACCTACCCAAAGATTCTGATATGATCCCCTGGGGTAGGCCAGGCCGTCTCAGTTGACAATCGTTAATGTAAAAATATGTTAGTTATTTTAAATATTTTAAAGATTCTTTCCCAGTAAAGTACTGTCTTTTGTGACATGTCATTGTTCAGATCTATGAGGACATTGAATATTTTGTAATTCTTCACTTGTTTATGACACAGTTTTGCAGGGTGAGTTGAACCTTTCATGATCCATTACCTGTCGGAATATGGAAAGATGTTTACAAATACTAAACTCAGGTTTCATTCCTTCTCTTTGGAGAATGTCTGCTCACCTTTCTAAAAGGCAGGCCATGTTTCATGGGCAAGAGAGACCCACTGTGAACTGCCTCCATTCATTCCTAGGGGCTTAGTATCCAACGGGATTGCTGATCACTTGTAACTACAGCTTCTTTCGTACATTTTTATTTAGAGATTGGAAGGCAATTTCAATAACAAATATTTCAAAGCTGTTTGAAAATTTTCTGCTTGCTAAATAAATGCGGTGCTGTAAAGCTGCAATTACTAGTTCAAATCCAAACCTCAAAAAAAGGAGAGATGTATTAGAGAAGGAATGGAAAAACCTTGACTCATTCAGGATACCAACAGATGAAAGAGATGTCAGACTATGGAGACTTGAGTAAAAAATAAAGGAGCCTTCCATATAACTTCCCCCTTTTTCTTCAGCTTTTCAATTTGACTGAGGGGAGGTGGAAATGATTGCTAGAGCCTGGATGAATCCTCTTTAGTAGAACACTGGCATGGAAGAATCAACACAACAATAGGGTGATCTGTGACCAGTCTGCAGATGCTAGTTTCCACTTGGCCCTGCTCTGTCATCTTGAGAACATTCTTCTTGTAAAATAATTTAATGCACTTCAGATTCTCTCCCCCACCTAAATAAGGCCATCGAATAACAATTCTCTTTCCCATGGTGCTTGCAAATCCAAGTTAATAGTGAGAGCATATTAGCTGGTTCATATGAAATCTTGGTGCCTAAAAGGTGGGGGGCATGTTGCATCTGATAAGAACTTTAGAGCTGTGTGAAAGACATAATTGGGCACATTTATCAGTCAGACAACGTTTCTCTGCCTCCTGAGGCATTGGTCAATGCACTGGAGTAATCACGTGTTAGGTGGTAGGTACCACTGTTACCTTGTAGTTAACCCAGTAAGCCAATAATGATTCTTGTTCATCTATTTTGTGAGATGTCTGTATTCAAGGTTCAGGTATAACACCAAACCATACATATTTTTTCAGAGTGTCAACCCATATCTACAAGGACAAAGACTGGACAACGTTGTTGCAAAGAAGTCGGTCCCCCATTTCTCAGAGGAGGATAAGGACCCAGAGTAAAGTGAAGATGCTGGGTGGACACCCACACTGCCCATTAGGCCTCAGTATTGCTTATGCGCACGTGTTATTAGAACCCTCATGAATGGCAGCGTGTTTCTAGTTTAGACAAATATGGATAAAATATTTTGTTATTGCATTGTCTTTCCCACTGATATCTCTGCTTTCTGCTAAATTAGAATATGAGCTTTTTTTTTTAATGTGGATCTGCAGTGAACATTAAAAATAAAGCATATATGTCAACAATAATAAAAAGCAAGATGAATGAAATGCCCTCAGATTTCTTGCAGTTTAGAATAGTGCTTTGGGCCACACTGTTTGGGCCAAGTCTGTAAAAAGCTGGCATTTGCTTTTGATGATGTTGTTTCCCCAGCCCTGGGCGTTGTCACACACCAATAAAAAAGATTGTACATGAGAGGAGGAGCTGACACATTTCACTTGGCTACATCTTAATAAATGTATATGCAAGCATTGGTATGGGAAGCTTTTTAAATTTTATTTAGAGCATTATAAAAACAATATTTTCGCTTACTAGAACAAACTCACAAATACGAGCTTATCTGATCTTAATGATCCTGTGAAGTAAATGGGACTGTATGATGATCCGCAGTTTACAGATCGTGGGACTGAGACTCAGCGCTACAGAAAGCTGGAAGTGGCACAGTCAGTCATGGTGACTAAGGCCCTCTGAGTTTGAGTTATTTTGTTTATTCAGTAAATGTTGGGTTTCTGCCATGTGCCAGGCACAGGGCTGGGCTTTGGGGGTGCATCGGGGACCCAAACTGATCACTAAGGCCTCAGGCAGCAGACCATGCCATCCAGGTCGCGAGCCAGGTCTTCCTGTGTGCACTGAGTACACCAGTCAGCACTGCTCTGCTTTGCAAGTTTGGAACTGCTGTAGGAGACCTCTCCGGCCTGTTTTCTGAAGAAGTGGGCAATTTTCTTCCAGCAGAGCTCCCAAGTCAGGAAAACAACTCAGTAAAAGGCTGGCAGGAATCAGTTCCCTGGTGAGATGCTTTCTGCGCCCTTTATAACTCTTCACGCTGAAGGAGACAACAATTTCAGGCTTTGATATCATTGGCCTCAATTTCCTTAGCTATAAAAAAAAGACAGCTGTGAGAAAGCACCCAGGGAGAAAGATCACTCTTGATTTTTATTTTAATGAGTGCACATTAAGTCTAAATGTCAGTGACTTGTCTAATAGAAATAGCTTGACCGTATTTAGTGAACCTGAGAGTCTGTTATTATCGCTTATAAAAATCAAGGAAGGTATTGGCACCTTTTTCATGCAGGAGGCATTTTTCCAAGAGGGCTTCTGCAGGCAATTTCTCCACATCCCATGGCATGATTTCAGAAGCATCCTTTCCTCCTGATTCCAAAAGGTAGTTCCCTCACATTCTAGAGATGTGTAGAGCTGGGAGGGTCGCCCCTGTGAATTCTGGATTTTGTAGGCTTTTTAGTTACATTTCAGACCAGTTCTAGCTCTCTTAGGAAAACCAAAGACAGCTCTTTCTCTAAGGTTGTTGGACAGAAAAGAAAGAAAAAATGTCTAAAGAAAGGTGTTTTGAGGTCATGAGGAAGGAAGGGGTAGGGGAAGCGGGGGGAGGTGAGGTCACTGTGCCTGTGTTTGTCCTGTTTACCTCCAGATGCATTCTGCCCTCCCCTGTTGTTCTCTGAATGGCAGGTGGGGTTTCCCAGGCTCCCTTGTCAGCTAACTTCTGTCTGGGTTTAACGTGAGGTCACCGAGGGGAGAACAGTTGGCGAGAGACTGGGAGAAAGCAGGGTGATTTGCTTTCTTTCCCAGTAGCTGCATCTTTTCAGAGGCTCCAGTCTCTGCCGGGTGAGCCTGACCCCTAAGTTCCAGTCATGTCTCTTCCTCCCCTAGTCCCTGCAGCCAAAGGAAACCATGCCTTCTTCTTTATTATTCTTCACTGGGTTATTTCATTAACGCCTCTAGCTTCCTGGCTCTTCTATCACTTGTGTAACCAATTTTCTGTATTAAATCCTTTATGTATGTATGCCACAGAATCACATGGTGATCATATGGTGCCACTGCCTTGGCATAGATACACGGGGCTCGGCCAAGCCCACAACCACATTTCAGAGGTGGCATTACAGAATCAAATGGAATGGTGAATAAAGATGACGGAGGCCGAGGAAGCTGAGCAGGGGTCACATGGGACAGGGTGTTGTAGCAGCTCCAGTTCAGAGTCTAGTTAATTCTACCTTTGTTAAAACCCCCATTTCTACACTCTAGTAATCTCCTTATGGTAAAATTAAAGCAAAGCAAAACACAATGGATACTGCCATTTCTCTGACACCTAAGAACTGCATCCTGTTTAGCCAACCTCAACTAGAGCCCTTTCCTAGTGATGGTGCTGGGAGCCTGTGAACATTTATTTAAGGGGGGAGAGACTACCCATCAGAGCATTGAACTACAAGGGGCCCCTGGTGGGTTATTGAGTTCCTCATCAGGGTGCAATCAACATGAACACTCCATAAACTTTGATGTTTTCAATAGTCATTCAAGCACACACCTGGCAGGTGGTCCAGAATCTCCTTCCTTAGCCCCTCCCTACAATAGTCTTAGATATCCAGGGTACTTCATCAGTCTGAAATGGGGATGGGGTGGGGTGGGATCACTGGGGCATGGGCAGGCACCACAGGCATTTTTTTGCTACCACATAGCCTTGTTGGTGAAGCTTGGTCTCCCCCAAAGCTTAGACACTTATCCAGCAGTATGCCAGGCTAAGACCCCAGGAGGGCTGACGTGGGCTCCAGGATTGGGTGATGAAAGTAAAAACCTACTTTGTTCCCAGTCACAGCTGCTATCAGCTGTGTGCACCACCACTCCACGTGGTGCTGCTCCAACATGCGCCACCTCACACCCTCTCCCCTGTCCTCTTTCCAAAATCCACTCAAAAACAGACCAGCTCTAGTTAGACCCATTTACCAGGACACCACCAGAATCAACAAGAGCCAGTGATTCTTCTCTCAGGAAGAGCACTCATTGTCTCTGCTCCAGATAGGGTTCCCCTCTCCCTCTACACACAGATGAGGCTGGCATTTGTGTAGCCCTTTCAATGGGCACCTGGTTCAATCTCTGCAGAGGGCATTTGTGCACTTCCAAGTAGGAAAATAGCTAAGATTCTCTCTAAGGTTCTGTGGTTCATTCACAGACATTTCATGAGCCATGAGTGAGCCAGGTGGGGAGATAGAAATGATTTAGGAGCCCAAGGAACCTGCAAAGCAGACAGGCTGATAGGGTGACAGAAGTCATGGTAGAATCTGGGCAGGTGTAATGAGGACCCAGAAGAGGGACAGCTAACCTAGAGTGGGTGGGTCAGGAGAGGAAGCCCAAAGGTCACACTTGATCTGAGTCTTAAAGAGGTTTTCAAAGCCAGGAAGGAGAACAGAAGGCAGAATGTGTCAAGCAAAGAAATGCGTGTGCAAAACCGTAGAGGAGAGAGAGGCAACAGTGCATGAATGAGTCCAATCTGGTGACATGTAGTGGAAGGCTGAGAAGTAAGCATAGTGAGAGAGGAAGAGGCTGTATCATGAAGAGCCAAATGGACCACGCTTTGAAGTGTGTGGACTTTATCCTGAAGGATGAGAAGCCCCAAGAAGATTTCATAAGGGGAAGGGGCATTATCAAGCTCATGTTTTAGAAAGATCACTGGTGACAGTGGGCAGACCAGGCCAAAGGCTGCTCAAGTTTACAACCTAGTCAAGAAGGAATACGAGACAGGCACACAGGAGCTAGAAATGCTGAAATTTTCGGGCACATAGCAATTCCCAGTCCTGTGAGCCCTGGGAGCTATTTGTAAAGCAAGGTGGTCTCAATGATGGGTGGGAATACCACCTGCATCTCATTGTGCCAGAGTGTTTAAATTTAATTCCAGGAGAAAAGGAATTCTAACATATTGAGTAGATATTCTTCCCAGCAACTTTCACCTAGAAATACAGTCAGGTCAGAGGTCACTCTTTCCCCCAAATTGGGTATCCCTGATTCTCTTACCACATGCCTCTGTGTTCCTGTGGGACCTCACACGTACTTCACTACAGTCCCTGTAACAGAGCATAACAATAAGAGTTACTATATATGCAGAACAGGTTCTATACACAGGGTTCACTTAATGCTCCCTCCCTACTAGATGGAGCTGTTGGACTGAGAAGTTATATGCTTAAGGAAGACTCCACAACTAGTAAATGGTAGAGTTGGAACTTGAACTTAGATCTCTTGATCTCCACAGTCGATATGCAACCCTGTACCACACTGCTACCCAATACTTATTTGCTCGTTATATGTTTGCCTGGTTCTACTGGGTTATACGTTTTTTGAGGCCATGAATGTGTGTCTCATTTTTCTTTCTATTCTGGCACTTTGCATAGGGGCTGACAAAGGCAATAGCTGGTTGCTGAATGCTCGAGCATTATGGAATGTTTTAAGCCATAAAAGGTCGATCATCTTAGACTATATGTGAAGAAGGAAGGGTGGGATTATTTTTTACTTTGGTGGGGTTGACAGATTCACTTGAAGGTGGGTCATTGATTCCCAGGTCCTTTTAAAACTAGCCTGTAGAACTTCCCTCTTCTTCTCTTTTTCCCCAAGTCACTGCCCAAATGTTGGCAGCTCAGGAAGTGTCAAGGCACAAAGTTCCAGCCAAGTACCTCAGTTTGCTGCACTCCAAGGATGGCTGTGCACGACCTATTTATTAAAGATATAGCCCAAACCAGTGCAGTAGTCCTGCTCTCCATGAAGGTAGATCTGTGGGCAGCCTCTGCCTTGGGTTATGCATGGGCTTTCATCAGCCAGTGCTACTCTGACCATGGGAATATCCAGTAGGCATGTGGGCGACACACAGGGCATAGGCCAGCCCTTAACTATATCAAGTGCTATGGAGACAGCCTTGGGAATTAGAAAAGAGAAACCCTGGGAAACGTTGGCCAATCAAGGGGGAGTTTGCTTAGAGCACAGAAAGAGAGCTTAAAGGAGAGGCAACGGAGCGGGTCAGTTCCATCACCTCACATGAGGGACATCCAGGATATTATCATGAGATCCCTCAAAAGGCAGACCTACATGAAGAGGCAAATATCTTGAAAAAGTAACATTTCCTGAAGCTTCCTGAGGTCTGGGTTTTACCAGCAGCCTGAGCACAACAGAATTTGGGGTGCTTGTTCTTTACATATCCGACTTTCTGTTTCTAAAGGAAAAAAAAGAGACTCTACGAAGACTTTGCGCCTGTCAGGCTGCTCTCCCGTGTCTTTGGTGACTTCATTGTAGATGAATCAGAAACATATGGATCATATTTCCTCCTAAAATACACATGGGTTTGGCAATTAAAAGAAAATGCGTACAATATACAGATTTGGTGGCCACCAGCCCTGTGAGAAGGCAGGGGCCAATAAAAATTATCGTAACTATTTAGTGAAAGAAAACGTGATTTCTAATGGGCACAGAGGCAACCACACAGAAAACTAACAAGAGATTTGTGAATGTCACACCTTAGCTTCTGACGTTCATAAGCAAAGGCAAGGTGTTTGCAAAAATTCTGGTAGAAACGTGGCCTTGAATTTGGGTTTAGAAGCATTAATTTATAAGTTCTAAAGAAAGAATCTTTTAGAAAAAAGCTGCTACAATGTGGGATGAGATAGACCTAAAAAGGTCATCCTGATAGATGAATGTTCTGCTGTCTGATGAATTTAATATGGCAGTAGAACTTGTCAATAAATTATTCCTTCCAACAGAAACCAAAAACATATACACAGGAAACAGAAAAATATTTGTAATAGCTCTTAGCAGAGGCAATTGAAAACATGAAGAGTGAGAAACATCTTAATAAAATAATTTGGCAACGGTAGTAATTTAGCCCCAAGCAAGCCATCATACGAATTTTCATCTTTTCACGTCACTCTCCTTAATAGGATTCATCACAATACCATTCATTCATTCATTGATTCATTCATTTATTCTTTCTTTCTTTCATTTTTTCTTTCAGCGGTAGCTTATCAAGCACCTATTTTAGGTGTCAAACACTGAGCCATGCTATGGGAGTCTTATACAAAGGTGTACAAGATATAGACTTCCCTCCTGTAGTTTTTAGCAAAATAAATAAGTGAATCTTTAGTGCTTTGTACACGATTATTATGGATTTGATTCCATACCATCGCAATTCAACAGAGCAGTTCAGCACAAAACCTTTGCTATTGGATTTATATTTGACCTTGGGTTCTGCTACTTACAAGTTGTGTGACCTTGGGCAGGTTATTTCATCTCACTGAATGTTATAGTTCTTTTGCATTTGACAAATGGAAAAGGAAATATCTACTTCATGAAATTGGTGTGAGAATAAAATACCTGCAATACAGCACCTGTATTAAACCTTGGTTTGGATGCCAAGTTCAGAGTTAGTTGGATTATAGTGCAATAAACAAATTATTTACTCTGGATTTTCCCAGATAAAAGCAATTTCATACAAAGAATTGGGTGTTTACAAAATTATCTGAAGATGTGGAGGAGAAGGAGGCAAGGGCCCGTGCTGGACATCACCAATTCAAGGTCACCATCACAGCTAGGATGCAGGGGTCAGGAAGTGCATGACACTGCCACCATCACACAGCTGTGACTGATGCATGACCCTCTGAAGCTGCTGCCTTGACACAGAAATGCTGAGTTTGCCGGCAGCTGCTGTCTCTCATAGGAGAAACAGCAGCAGAGAAATAGCTTTTCTCTTTCCTCTTCTACCTTTAAAATCTTGTGGGAGTGCACCAATGTGGTGTTGTATTTTGTTTCCAGACTGCTAGCTGCCAGGGAGTCTGCTAATGTAATTTTTAGCTTTCCAGCCCCTGCGATACAAGAAGACACATAGTAGGAGAGGGGAGTAGATATCATGTGCCAGTTGACCATTTTCAACATTTAAAATATTTATCACAATGTTTATATATGAGATCATAAATGTTAACTATTATTATTAATAGGTATGCTAATTTAAGCCAGCATTCATAAGCTATTATTCTTAGATGTGAAACTAGTCCTCATCATGTTTTCCTCTTCCACTTTATCAGAAGTATATAATCAGGAAATCGATGCATTTCCATATAGGAGTAGCCAAACCATGAGTAAGTAGAACCCAATTGCTCTGACGTCATTTTAGTGATCAACTCATTATTTTATAATTGCGCTACAGGAGAAAGTGTGACCAAATGGTTGATTGTGGAATTTTAGAGACGACTTTTTTTTTACAACTTTCCTGTTTGATAAAATAAGAAAGTGCGTTATAAAGAAAATGAGTAATTTCAGCAAAGATGTACATGAAACTCAAGCTTTATCATTAATACTAACATGGGAGCCACTTGTCCCCCAGATGCACGACGGCATGAGTGAAAAAGGCAAAGATGGAGGGTTTTTTTCTTTTTCATTTTTCACTATACTTTGGCTCTTCATTGTTGTTTTTGATTTTTGGATTGGGATCATGGACTTTTTATTCCCCACAGCTTTGGGGAGTTTTTGGAGTGAATGGTGCTATTTTAGAGTGTCTGATGAGGAATAATGCATTATATTTAGTTATATAACTAACTCCAAAAACATCAGGTTCTTTTGTAATTAGTTCATTATACCTCAGAAAACTCTGAGAGAGGTTGGCGTAGGAAAGAGGGAGTTATTGTTATTGCAACAGCAGATGAACTTAGAAAGTGAAAGGGGTCAATGGAAAAGCCAGGAAGAGAATGAAGAGATACCCAACAGCCTATCCCCACCCACCCCCTCCCAACCAACAACCCATGAGAAATTTTCAAAATCACTTTTTACATATGCCTTGACTGTTGATTCATCAAAGATGTCCTCAATAGATTCACAACTCAAACCACATTGCAGTATTTTTTCTTTTTAATAAAGAGGGGGATTGAAAACGTGAACATAGTATTTCTTCTATTTTTCTAAATGGATGTGTTCCATACAAAACACTGCCAGCAGCTAATGCTGTTTGTTAATATGCTCAGATCAAGTGGGTATACAACAAGCAAAACTGTAACATTCCTCAGTGAAGTATGATCAGATACTCTCACATGCAGTTTGCCTCCCTGTCTCGCATCACAAGAGAAAGGCCTTTTTTTTTTTTTGGATACATTTTGTCAACACTGAGCAGTGTAAACAGCTTTTTCAAGAGGTCAGAGTGTTTTCCTCTTGATTCACTGTGGATAACTACAAGAGTGTTTCCTTTTAAGCTAAAGCACTTTACAAATTGTTTCTAGTGAACCAATTTACATATTTTTATCACTACTATTTTTAATAAGAAACTTTTCTTGTTAAAAGCTTATTTCACTTTGTCCCAACCTTTCTGTGATGCTTGGGAGAAAAGAAACAGAGTTCATTTAAAACACTCTTGTTTATGACGGATGAAACCACAAACTTTTTGTGATGTTAACCCACTCCCAGAAAGCGAATATGAACTTCAGAGTATTTTGTGTTTGGAGAGAAGACACACCACGGAGAATGGGCTCATTGCAATTCAATATATTATAGGAAGGAAAAGATCAAGGAAGAGCTGGTCTTAAAACTGTCAAAATATGAGAATTTGATGGGAAGAAAGAAGGAAAACAGAGCAGTTGGAAATGTAAAGATAAAAGAGTTGGATCCAGACATGTCTATGTAATTTCCCAGAAATGGAAACTGCACTGGCAATTTGGAAAGAGATATCGAGAAACAATATGCATTAAATGTTGAGCGTTTCTTGCTGCAATGAACTTGGAAGGCTCTTAGAACACATGGCATAATGGTCTTATGATTCATCTACATATGGTCTTATCCTTGGTGACTGACAAAGGGAGAAATAAAGTTTCATAAGGAATTAAACTCAGGAGAGGAAGCTAAACACTATTTCAGAAAAAGACCCTGGGGAGCTTCTCGGTCACCAGCAGAGTATTAACTAATTCAGCCTACTAAATACACATAGGGATAGATTACATTCAAAATTTCCTCTAATTCTGCAACAACCCTGGGATGTAGGTATCATTTCTTCTGTTTTCCTGATAGTCCAAGAGTTGATTTGTCTAAAGTTGCTTAGGTAGTTTGGTGGTTGAGCTTCTGTGCACTACATCAGTAATTCCCACTATACCAGTAATTCCCAAACCTGGCTGCTGGTCAGAACGATCTGGAGATCTTTGTAAAAATACAGATTCTTGGGTTCCCCCTTTAGGAAATTCTAGTTCAGTAGTTTAGAGCAAGCTCTGAGAATCAACTTTTTTT
>NW_017731480.1:2947588-2955380 GCF_001890085.2 Hipposideros armiger
CATAAGTCGTGTCACCTTAATTATTTTTCTAAGACTCCAGACCTTCCTAACCAGCCCATCTCCTCCCAGAAGTATTAGGTACTCCTGAGGTTTGGAATTGTGCTTTCAGAAGCCACACAAACCATGATAAAATGCTGTTGCTATACCCTGCTTCCTCAGGAGGAATTAGGATGAGATACTTGGGTTTCCATCAATATGTTAGAAAACGTCCTAGTCTTTTCTGTCAAAGACAGCAAAGTTTAAAAATACACTTCCTCTTTCTCACTATTGTTTAGGAATTCCAGTTAAAAATATACTTTCTCACTATTGTCTAATAGTTCCTCATTTTCAAACTTACCTAATCTTGTAACTAGGCAGATCTTGCTTTTCTATTAGCCAATCGGCTTAGATTGTAAGGTCACACTCTCGCCAATAGAGTATGACATAGTGGAACCTGCGTGAGGGATAAAAACTGAGTGGACTTCCCACTCAGTGCGCTTGCTAGATCGGCTTACGGTGGCTCCACACCCTTCTGCAGAAGTAAAGTTTGCCTTGCTGAGTTACTTTCGACTTCATGTGTCTTTATTTGCGACATGGCTAAAATCTATTCCCAACAAATAACTAATGAAGGAAAAGGCATTTGGAACTATAGATGCTCTGAAAAATTGATTTAGCTAGCTACTTGTTTCTGATTCAAAAAAGAGTAAAAAATTAAATCATTGGTACAACGTGCATCATTCTTGGCCGCATATGCAAATGTTCTTCTCTTAATCAGTATAGCTTTCTTCTTTTGTGCCCTATATCACCAGGCTGAAAAAATGAAAATATCTGCCAACAACAAATTTTTAAGGTCTCCCAGAAACACAAAGGGAAGAGTGCATTATTATTTTCTCATGAAATGTTACTGTGATATTTTTAATGGAGTGGCTGTTATCCTATCTGGCAGGCCATGAAGCTTACTTCTCTGAGGTCTTTGAAATATTGTCTCATAATTGGTTTTACAAGGGAAGTTACTAAGGATGCATAGAAATTCCCAGAATGAGGCTGCGCCATCATTATTGGCTGTCCCTCAATGGGTAGGATGAACACAGAGCACAACGGTGTGCTCTCTGATCCCAAAATAAATCTAAGGACTGAGGTTACTCCAGAAGGCTTGGATCCAGAGCCTCACCACACTCCTTTCTCCAGTGTGGTCCCGTCAAAGTGCAGAAACTGAAAGCTGGGGCAAGGACAATGGGAAGTGGAGGAAGGCTCACAATGTGAAGGAGAATGCTAACACTCTGCACTTTTTATCTATTCATTTAACAAATGTGTGTGAGCACCTACTGTATTCCAAGCACCATGCTAGAAGTGGGAGAGACAGTGAAGCAGACAGGTGGTTACTGCCCCACAGAACTTACAGGCATGTGGAGGAGACAGACAAAATGAAGCAAATTAACAGACTGACTAATTTAAAAGTCTGGTAAGAGCTAGGAAGAAAGGGTTTTAGGTAAGGGAATGACATGACCTGGTATGCAGTTTTAAAAGTTGACTCCAGCAGCTGTGTATCAGCTTCAGTGGAAGTGAGGAGAGCCTTAAAGAGGCAACTGCAGCCATCCAGATGAGAAATGACCTAGACCTTGACCTGGACTAGGGTGGTGGCAGTGAAGAGATGGGATTGATTCGAGCTCTATACCTGAACTGCCATTACCAACAACCAAGTTTGGAATGAGCTCTAGCACTTAGTGCTGTGGACAAAAAAGGGGCCACATACAAAACCTGACAAGCTCAGGGGAGACCTGCATGGTGCTTCTTAACAAACTCAGAGGCTGAAAGTAACCAGTAGGATAGTCTGAAGATAAAAATTGCTAACTAAAAATGAGTCCTGACAAGTAGTCACATTCTAGGCCTGTGGCTTCCTTTACAAAGTTCAATTCTTGTGTTAAGTGAGCCTATTATCTTTTTACACCTAAGAAAACATACCTTTGAAATGTCAGAGTAATCCTCTTTTTTCCATACCCCCTCAGGGCTCAACTTCCCACCAGAGCAAGAGACCACAGAATCCCTCATTGTTATCTTGTTCTCTGAATACCGTCTCTATGTGCTGCAAATATTGGGTTGTTGGAAAAGTCATGACATATTTTGTCTGTGTTTTTCAAAGGTCATTTATTTATATCAAGAACAAAGATCAATCAATGATATATTGCCCGTTTTGCTGGATAGGTTTTTGCCATCTTTCAGTGAGCTTCATAATTCCTCATTCATAGAAGGACCTGTCTTTATTTGTGAAAAACTGAACAAGGTGCTGATATACAGTCTCATCTGAATTGACTGTTATACCAAGCATGGAGTTTTGAAGAGAGTGAAACAAGTGGAAGTCTGACTGTGCGAAGTCAGGCAAGTATGGTGGGTGTGACAACACATCCCATCCAAGCTCCAATAATTTTTTTTTTTTTTAAGATTTTTATTGGGGAATTGGGGGAATGGGAACAGTGCTGGAGAATTGGGGAAGGGGAACAGACAAGTTGCTGTCGTTTTGTTCTTCAGTCTAGTTGTGGAGGACGTTGCTTCACTGGCCCAAGTTGGCACCATCATTGTGCTCTTCCTGGGCGAGGCAGATCAGTCGCCGGCTTCTGGACTGCCACTCACTGCAGCTGCTAGCCGCTCACGCTGGCTGCTGGCTACACTCGGTAGCTCATGGCAACCCACTGCCACAGGGGCTGCAGCCTCCACCGTCGCCGGCGACTCATGGCAGCCCAGCTCCAGGTTGAGCTGTTGTTCAGCATCTTAGCTGTAGAGGGCAGTGTCACTGGCCCTCATATGTGGGATCCGAACCGGGGCCCTCTGGTGTCCCAAGCCAGTTCTTAACCATCGCGCCACTCGGCCGGTCCAAGCTCCAATAATTTTTGAAGGATAATCAAACTTGTGTGTGGTCTCACGTTGTCACGATGGAACACAAGTTCTTTACAATTAACAAGCTCTGGATGTTTCTGGATGATGGATTTGTTCAAACTGTCCAATTGCCGACAGTACACATTCAAATTGATTGTTTGGTTCCTTGGTAGGAGCTCAAAAAACATGACACCTTTAAAATCCTACCACACTGAGAGCATAACCTTCCTCTGATGAATGTCTGCTTTAAATGTCATTTGAGGCGAATCATCACATTGGGACCAAGACTGCACACCACATTGTTGTAAACAATCCACTTCTTATCACCATTTATCAGTCACTTCAAAAAAGGATCGTTTTCCTCACATTTAATGAGCATATTGCAGATGTTTGTACGCGCCGTCAGATGAACTTCTTTGAGTTCATGCAGTACCCAAATATCGAGCTTGCTTACAAATCCCAGCTTCTTCAGGTGGTTGTGAATGATTGAATGATGAATGTTCAATGTTTCTGCAAACTCTCGTGTCGTGTAACATGGGTGTGACTCGATCAATACCTTTTTTTGTCATCATCAACCTCGGTGGGCCTCCCTGACTGAGGAGTGTCATTGAGATCAAAATCACCAGCACGGAATTTCATGAACCATCGTTGGCACTGACATTCTTGTAGACATTGTTACCATAAACTTTATGCAACTTTTCACAAGCTTGATGCGCATTCTTCCCTTTATGGAAGTAAAATGGTAAAATATGGCAAAAATGCACAGTTTGGTCTTCCATCTTCAACTTGTTGCAAAATCTCCAAAACTCAACCAAATCGCTCAATTTCTTTTTTAGAATGAAGCTAGAACTGTCAGCTGTCAAATGACATAGCAATTACATAGATGCAAATGACTCTAGTACTTGCAAAAATGAACTAGTGTCATCTGTCGCAAACATGCGTCATGACTTTTCCTACAACCCAATATTAATTATTAACTATCCTGGACCAGCCAATGTAAAAGAGGTATGTATCTCTTTGTTTTACTTTTTATCCAATCTCAGAGATTTCCCCACTTTGCTTTCTCCCACCCCCTTCACTTACCACCAATGCATTTCACGTAACCCTCCTTATGTTTCCTCCTTTGATTTTAATGTATAAAATAAACTGCAAAAGTGCCACTTTCTGGAGCATGTTTTTCAGTCCGTTGAGTTTTTGCTTCCTGGAAATTGTTATCAGTTTGACTCAAATAAACTCATGAAAATTCTCTTCAGGTTTAACATTTCTTATGTCAACAATACTTCTGACACAATTCCTACCGGTGATGTGATAAAATTGAAGACTGAAGTGGAAATAATGGGGAGATTTGGAATACTTTTGTTACGATTCAACTCAGCCTCCTTTATTTTAAGTGAAATCCTTGCTTCGAGTTCAACAATGACTGAGCATCTTCTTTGTTGAGGGTACTGAGCTGGACTCACAGGGAATTCCAGGATGAGGAACTCCAGGATGGCGCCAGTACTCAAGCAGTCTACATTCCATGGAAGAAGATAGGTCAAGCATACACATAACCAAAATAAAGTAAAAATATGACAACAATCAGAGAACATGCTAATGGGTCTAGGATGGAGCCTTGAAATAAGAGGATGACTTCCACAGGAAGAGATGAGGATGGGAAATTCTAAGTGGAGGAGCAGTGGGAGCAAAACATGGGAGTGGGGTCCTGTGGGATGTGCTTAGGGGCCAGTCCATGATCCACTTTGGCTCAAGTGTTGGATTTGCAGAAAGCTTGACTGAGACAGTCAAGCACTGAGCTCCAGGGGTAGGAGCAGACCCTTGCAGCTCAGCCTCCTGGCCTTTCACACCCCAGGCCATATTTGTGAAATTCTATATCCGTACGAAATGTTTGTGTCAAAAGCAAACTGTCACGTCTTGAAATTCTTCTTCCTGAGGATACGAGTCTTTCCCTGAGATTGACAGCGTAAAGCTCACATAGCAATAATTGCTATTAAAATAGACACTTAGAACTACAGAGCTAAAGCTTAGGTCCCAATTAAGGGAAACTGTTGTTTTCTGAAATAGCTTGTCTTTCTTATTTAAAAGGATTGATCCCTTGGCTTCCCTTCCCTTCCCTCCCCTTCCCATCTTCCCTCCACTCTCCATTCTTTCCTTCCTTCCTTTCAGGGAAGATTGGAAACATAACCAGCGGCTCACCAGTGTCATGAGGTTTTGTAGGCCGGCTTTTGGAGGTTGCTGGTACTGAGAGGTGGCCACAGAGATTTGTCTAGGGGTAGGTATGACATCCTAATGTGTTCACGGACATTCATGGATGGCTCTGGCTAGTGGAGTAGCTGCTGCAGGAAGCATTATGACTTATTTTCAGATGGGTTTTCTTCTCTGGCTTTATGTCCCTGTGGCCACGAACCACACTTTACAGTCCTGTGCTCAACCCTGCATTTCCCTACAATATAGTGGGCATGTGGACAGGTGAGCATATGTCCCTGGGAGATGCTAAGAGCCCCTTACCGCTCAGGCTGATGGGGTGACCAGTCACCAGGAAACCCCTGATGCCTCTGGGAGACCCATGGGACATTATCTGGAAACCAGTATCTGGGGACACACTGCCATAGTATCCAGTCCAAAGTATGTCTTCTTTATTTTCTCTTTCTTGTCACACAAACAAGTAACGTAGAGTATAGAAACAAACAATACAGGCAAGGCTGCCAAGTCTCCTTGACAATGTTTCTCTCCTCCTGCCCGAGCCTTCAACACAGGGGAAAATGCAGCTCAGTGCTCATCGTAGAAATTTCTTTTAACATTCTCTTACCGCTGCGTATAAAGGCATTTCTTCTATCATGGATGTCTTCCTTCTCTGATCCTCTTCCCAAAGGCACCACATTTCTTTAGAGAGTGTGTCCCGAATGCCTTCTATCTATGAAGCTCTTCACAAACATTAATAGACAAATGGTTAGTTTACATCAAGCACACATGTATTGCTCTGACATAAGCAGTGAGGAGCCCACAGTTTACATTTTTGTCTTTCTTTTAAAAAAGAATGAGAAATCATATTCCAGATGATCCATTCTTTAAGCCAGGGTGGGGAGGAGTGGAGAAGGAGCTAAAATTTAAATTTGGACCCTTCATGAGCCAAGTGCATGTGGGTACTCAGCTCATATGGGTTTTTAGAGGGGAAAGCAGGTCTTGAATTTACTTTCTCACCTTCAGCTCCATGCCTCTCTGCCCTGAGCAGACCCCAACACACTGAACTTATAAGAGCTCCCAATTTAAAAACATTGGACTGATACTGTCACTAATGACAACTATAATGACAGTAAGGCAACATTTATTTAAAACTCTAAAAAGACCAGGCTTACCTGAGTTTTCAATGGCTATGTGTTCAGAATTCTTTGTAAGTAAAGTCATGTAGAATCCAAACTCATATTTCTCATATGTTCATATTTTATATAACCAAATGTCTTGATAATACCAGCTATCGAACTATTTATGTCCCTTGACATTTCGGGTGCTTTTTCGTGGAGTAATCGTGGTGTTTGATGGTCAGTTCTAGCACAATGTATAGTGTAGACTGTAACTACACAGTGCATGGTGTAGAAAGGAAGTGGAGGGGGCATAGATATCAGCTGGCGATAAGTTCCTTCTCTGCCTCATACAGCTGTGTGCCCTTGAGATAGTCACACAACCTCTCAGGACATCAGTTTCCTCACCTTTAAAAAAAGTGAATAATAGTATCAACATCATAGGATTGTTGTGAAGATTAAATTAGATAATGTATGTAAGTGTTACTACTGTTTAAGTATTTAGTAAAAACTGATGGTAAAACACACACACACACACACACACACACATACACTATATAACTAGAAGGAAATCCATGTATGTATATATGTTTGTGTGGTATGGGTATAAACAGTGGTTATTTGGAGTTTGGAGATTATGGGAAATTTTTATTTTTTTCGTATTTTCTCTATTTTCCAAGTTTTCTACGATGAGTTTATCATATTTTTATAATGTTATAAAATCTTTTAAAAGATGTAAAAAATCAACATAGTGACTTTTTAGGCCAGGAATCACATGGATGCATCCATGCATTAACAAAGGACAAAAAAAGTGAAAAGATAAATCTTGAAACACGGCTCCTAGTAAACAGCAGCAATCTCAAGGGAACAAAGGCTGGAAATAAAATTAATAAGGCAAAAGTAAAAGAAGAAGGAGCAAGACAGCCAAAGACAGTGGCGTAAAACCCAGAGACCTTCCGTTTAATGAGCACTTTCAGCAGATCTTCTCCAAGGCACTGGCATTTTACAACTGCAGTAGAATGAGCTTTTCTTAGAAAATATACCTTAAAAAGGTTGAGAAAATTAAGAGCCACAACAGTTCAAGCCCTAAGGGAATGCAGAAAATCAATAACTGATGAAAGTCCCAGCCAATGTTTTCCAAGAGTGAGGTCACGTCAAAGAGCTCAAAACAAATAGAAACTTTTCAGACTTAATAAGTCACTCAGCCTGCAGACGTTTGCAGCAGGTTCCTTTCTGTTCTGGCACTGGGTGTGTGGATGCTGAGAAATACATTTCTGTCTCTGCCTTTTTGTCTTGCTTCAATCCCACGTCACTGCCAGCAGTCCTTTGCCTCAGAATTTCGGCCTCTCATGCTATGTGATCAGGCATCTTCTGCTCTCTTTTTCTCAGGTTCTGTTGCTGCAGTGAAATCACATGAGAGCTATAGCTTTTTGTTAAAGTGATACTCATGACACAGGCAAAAGAGAGCCAGAAGGGTTTGCTGCTCTGCCTGTGCCACTCAGTGGGGTATTCATAAGATTAACTGGCTTTACCAAAAATAGAAGTTGCTGTGCCATTTACTGGAACAGCATCACTCCTTTCCTCCCCTCTTTTCTCCACTCTCCTCTCCCTCCCATACTCTCCCCTCCTCTCCTCTCCTCTCCTCT
>NW_017731480.1:2957200-2964016 GCF_001890085.2 Hipposideros armiger
ATTAACAGATGAGTAGAGGGCCTGAACAGACATTTTTCCAAAGAGGACATACAGATGGCCAATAGACATACACAAAGAAAGATGTTCAACGTCACTAATCATCAGAGAAATGCAAGTAAAAACAACAGTGAGATACCACCTCACACCTGTCAGAATGATTATCATCAATAAATCAACAAACAAGTGTTGGCGAGGATGTGGAGAAGGGGAACACTCATGCATTCTTGGTGAGGTTGCACATTGGTGCAGCCACTATGGAAATCAGTTTGGAGATTCCTCAAAAAATTAAAAATGGAACTACCTTATGACCCAGCAATTCCACTTCTGGGTACTTATCTAAAGAACTCCAAAACACTAATTTGAAAAGATATGTACGTCCCTATGGTCACTGCAGCGCTATTTACAACAGCCAAAATACGGAAGCAACCTAAGTGCCCATCAATATAAGACTCGGTAAAGAAGAAGTGGTATGTACATACAACGGAATATTATGCAGCAATAAAAAATTGAAATCTTACCGTTTGTGACAACATGGATGGACCTAGAGGGTATTATTCTAAGTAAAATAAGTCAGACAGAGAAAGACAAATACCATATGATATCACTTACTTGTGGAATCTAAAGAACAAAATAAACAAAGAAAACAAACACACTCATAGATACAGAGAACAAACTGATGGTTGTCATTTGGGAGGGGGTTGGGGGTTGGGTGAAAAAGGTGAAGGGATTAGAAAGTACAAATTGGTAGTTACAAAATAGTCACAGGGATGTAAAATACAGCATAGGGAATTCTGTCAATAATATTGTAATAACTATGTATAGTGCCAAGTGGGTACTAGACTAGTCAGGGGGGATAAATTCATAAATTATATAAATATATAGCCACTATGCTGTACACCTGAAACTAATATAAAATAATATTGAGTGTCAACTATAATTGAAAAATAAAAAAATAAGAAAAATTCAAAATAAAATAAAATAAAGCATTATAAAGTTGAAATCTCTTTGTCTTCCATCCCCAATCCACCAGTCCCCCATACCAATCTGGTGGGCACTATCAGAGGTTTGGTTTCTAATCCACTATTTATACATTTACATGAACACATATGTTTTCATAAACAATTTATACTATTGTTTTATATGTTTATATAAAATATACATAATAGTACCCTACTGCTTGTATCATTTTGCAACTTATTGCTTGTTTTAAACATTACTATGTTTTGGAGGTCTATGTTGAAATATTAAAATCTAGTTTATTCCTTTTAATAGCTATCAGCATTTTGTTACATGAATACAGTAAATTTTTTATGCCTTCTCTTTCTCCTGTTGATGGACACTAAGGTTGTCCTAAACAATACTGCAATAGAAGCACTCACACAAATTTCTAGTTCTCATACACGCACTCAAGCTCTTCTAAGATGTTTACCTAGAAGTGGAATGGCTGGGTGGTACCAGGGGCATGTTTAGTTTTATCATATATTGACAAATTATTTTCTGAAACTGTTGTACCAGTTTACACTCTCACTGGCAATGCATTTAGTACCTGCTTTTCTGTACCTTTTTCAACACTGGATATGGGCGCCAGACTTAAGTCTTTACTAATGTGTAAGCAAGGGTATCTTCTTATTTCAGTTTGTATTTCCCCAATTTGCTAGTGCCATCTAGCACCGTCTTATGTTTATTAGCTGTTTGGGTTTCTTTTCTTGTGAAGTGCCTGGTCATGAACTTTGCAAACCTTTTTTTCCTATTAATTTATTTGTGGAGTTTCTTTCTTATTCATTTTAAAGAGAAATCCATTTTGGATGTGAATCTTTTGACTGTTATTTGACCATTGCAGATATCTTTTTCTTTAACCATTGTCAAGTTCATTATCACATTTTTTAAGGATGGACATGCAACATCAGTTCCAAATGGGTAAAGAGTTTTATTCTTTTTTAATCCTATGCAAGGTGGCATATATAGTCTCTATAATTAGGTGAACAGCCATAAAGAGCTTTTGCAGCTATAAGTAAAAATTTCCCTCCAAAGGCCGTTAAGTTTCTCCTCTAAACTTGGAGAGTAGCTCCCTCGTGGCATCTTGGGAGTTGATGGAGATAAATTCTATAGCTAGGTGAGCAAAACAAGGGAAATGGGCTTTCTTTTTACAAACCAGGAGCTGAGCAGGTTCTACACTTCCCCAACAGCCTCAAAGTAATTTGAAATTAGTTTCCGTAAGTGTAACTTATCATTTGTTGATCATTGTTCAGGCATGTGATTTGAAATTTTAACTTTGACTACATGGAGCCATTCTACTTCTTTCCTCTCTTACTGAGAGCAGGTTTCAATTATGTAATTATGGTGAAAGAGGGCTGAAGAGTTTTTGCTCTTATGCCTTCATCCTGATTGGATAATGGTTTGCAATGACTGGTTGAGAGCTGTGGAAACACAAACATGAGGCAAAAAGCTTGGATAGCCATATAAATATTTACAAACATACTAGACTATAAACTGTGAGGTGAGGGCCCGTGTTTACCATATTCGTAATGGTTATATCCTCAGCATTCCGCTCAGTTGATAATCCTACTTAGGGGGCATGTGCTGAACTTTCCTAATCCACAACTATTTACTGAATCTCAATTCTGTGTTAGACACTTTGTACTCTAAGTGCTTCGTGTATAATTAAAGTGACCACAATAGATAAAGCCCCTACCCTCATGAAGCTTACATTCTAGTGGCAGTGAGAGATAAGTGACAATAATGACAAGCGATGCAGTGAAATGGGGTAGAGTTGTAGGGTGGTGAAATGGGTGTGGTCTGAGAAGCCCTCTTTGGAGAGGCCATAGTGATTATCAGCAACATTTACTAGATTAGAGATAGAGTGATAGAGACAGATTGAGATACAGAAAACCACAGTGTCAGGGTTCCAAAACAATTATTATTTCCAATTCATCAGGTAAGCTCTGTTTCTTTGCATATTTATTTGGGACAGTTTGTGAGTCTTGGGAAAAAAAATGACTAAAGCATTGATTTTAGGTTAGAAGGTGTGCATGCATTTGTAAAATATGTTCCCTTTCTTTGGGGGATAGTTCACACAGTGAGAGAACAGCTGGCCCCTACAGCTTGGTGTTGGGCTTTGGCTGGACTGTTCATTGCCTAAGTGGCTTGTGTATTTCTGACTATGTATGTGTTTCCTGCAGCCCATTCCACCAGGGTAAGTCTTTCAAGTCCTGTGGTATGTTCGCATCCTGCAGGAACTACAAACCATGGCTCGCCAGATGATTTAACAGAAAAGTATTGAAAACATTTAAAGTACAGCACTGAGTTGTTCATGAGGAGACATTGCGTTTGCACAAACAAAATATTCAGACAATGAAGATCCTCTAGGTCTTGATTTAATGCAGTCTTCCTTCTTGTGCCATTTATTTTGAAAAATCGATTTCAAGTTCTGAACAGCATCTAGTAGGTGTTCACTGTGTCTTGTCCCCTCCCCCCTCACGCCTGCCTAAAGGGAAAAAAGGAATCATGTTTGGTGGTTTAGTTTTATTTTCTTAGCCAAGTACTTAAATCACGAATGTTTCTTAAGTACCTTTTGATGGGTTTCACTGTTTTGTTTATTTTGCTTTAGTCAGTGCAGAAACCTTCAAATTTCCTTCTATAACAAACTTCCCCCCCCCCCCCCGAAGTCATCGTCTGACCTGGCTGATGGAGGCCGTCTGCAGACCTTGCAGCCGGGTTGGTTTTTGCACGGGCTATAACTTCCACACACAAAACTTACAGCCTCTTTGAGGAACCAATTTTCAAGCTAAGAGAACAAACGAAAGTGTTCGCTCATCTTTCGAAAAATATGCGCTTGGTATGTTCGCCACTATTCATTGGGTTCTCAGTAATGAATACAGAATGTGACATCGGTTTTTCACATACAGAGCTTTTTGTCTTAAATTTTTCTGGGATGTTATTTCCTCGTTTGACGTTTTATTTTCCTGATTTATTCATCTTTAACATGCTACAGAAAACCTCCTCCCCCTGTTCTCTCCCTTTTTAAGATGGCTTAGGAATGAAAACCTTGACTTTTGAGGATCCTTTTAGGTTTACTGTCCCCCCCCCATACACCCCCACCCCCACCCCCGTTATTCCTTTCTGCACACTCTTAGCTGGGGCTGCCAGGCTCTGAGCTGAAAGAACCCGTGGCGGGCGAGGAGAGGAGGGTGTCATGTTGGCGACAGGCTCCTGCTGGCGGCCGGCGAGCCCGCCGGGGTTAACGGGGGCACCGGGGTCAGCATCCTCAAAGTTGGGGGCCTTGGGCGGAGCCGAGACGTAGCCGCGGCGACCGCTCCACCAGAGCATCCCGCAGTCCTGCTCCCCCCACAGGGAAAGAATCGCCTAATCTGTCACGATCCCACCCAGATTTTGCTCTTCCCAGCGCCGTCTCCGCGACCCAGCGCGTCGCGGGGCGGACGCAGGCGAAGCGGAGCCGACGAGAGGAAAAGCCCAGGCCTGGGGCAGAGGAGGAATGAGGGGCCGGGAGCCGGGGGGGATTTCCTCCTGCGCTTCCCCCTTCAACGGGAGCGGAAAATGTGATTTGCTGTGCATTCCAGGCGCGGTTCCCTGGGGTGACCTCTCCCAGCCGGCCTGGGCGGGGGGAGCAGACAAAGAGGCGAGGCAGGCGGAGAGGACCCCGCGGGGAGGCAGGAGGGGTGCGGGGGGCGGGGGCAGTACCGGGAAAGGGGGTGGATAGCGGGTCCCGCGGCAGCGACGGCGCCTGGCCAATGGAGAGGCGCGGCCCCGGGCGCCGCGCACGGCCGCCGGCATTTAAACCGGAGACTGCGCGATGCCCCGCACTCGGTGCGCCCACCGCGGACCGGGCGACCCAGTGTGCGGCGAGAGCGTTTCTCTCCATCCGGCTGACCCCGCGCCGAGCCCCGGAGGCTCGGGCCGCGGCCGCACACCGCGCCACGCGTCGAGAGCGCAGCCCCGACGACCCGCCGCACTGACAGGTGAGCGCGGAGGCGCGGGTCAGCGTGTGTTCGTGTGTGTGCGTGTGTGCGTGTGTGTGTGTGTGCGTGTGTGTGCGTGTGTGTGTGTGCGTGTGTGTGTGTGTCCGCGCGCGCGCAGAGGTTTGCAAACCGACTCCCGCGTTCCACTCCGTGCAGACGCGCGGAAGCCCTCGGGGAGCGCAGGCCGAGGTCCCGCGGTCCCTTGGGGTGAACCATGAAGAACCATCACCCGGTCCTTCCTGCCAAGGTCGGGGCTGTGGTGACCTCACTCTGCGTGGTCTGCAGGGTAAGACTGGGAAAGAGAATGTCAAGAACGAGAGAGATGGCCCCGCATCCCATTTTCTCCTCCCGCTAATCGCTCTTGTGGTGCGCATGGCAGCCGCGCCGGCACAGGGTGGGCGTGGAGTCCCGGCTGCGGGAGCGCGGGAGCAGAAGACTGGTGAGCGAAGCAATGGGGAGCAGGGGGCCTGCATCTCAGCCGTAGACGGCGGGGCAAGTTAAGCTGAGCGGGGGGAGTCCCATGTATTTGAGGCGGGGCGCTGGGGCTGGGGACGCCCGTCGCAGTGCTGTGAGTGACCCTGGCGCGGGGCTGGAGGATCCGAAGAATCAGCGGTTGGGCCCATTTGCTCATCCTCAAGGTGAAATGGAGACTCTCACAAGAGCGGAGCCGCGGGATTCGGCTACAGTGGAAGCCCGAGGATCGGGTGACGGACGGGACACTCGGTCCCGGACGCGGAGTTCATCGAGCCCTTCGGCTCACACTGCACACACCCACGAGCTGGCTGCGCACTCGTGGGCGCTCGGTTCCCTGTAATAGGCTTCTCCCGGTACCCGGCGCACTTCGGCTGAGCCGCGGACGTCCAGGCGCCTGGCTGCGACAATCCGCCAGGTTCCACTCCGCGGGTATCCCTTAGTTTATGTCCCAGAGGCCCCCGCCTCGCCTCACTGCGCCTCCCTAGCGACGGACCACCTGAGACTTGGCAGCAGGAGGCTGGTCTTCGTTTCGGACGCCCAGGTTGTCCCTTGTCACCCCCCGCCGCTTGGCTCCCCCCGCTGACCTCGCTGCAGCTCGCGGAGCAAGGCCAGAAACTGAGGGGTATCGGGCTGTCACTTCGTCAGCCAGTTATTTGTAGATTTTAGGCTTGGGAAGAACAGGCGCGCCACCGCGCTGCCATTGCCTTGGGAACCCAGCTCCGCCTTGGGGCGCCCCAACCTGGCGTTTCCCCACGCCGCGCTCTGGCGACAGTCCCCGGGCGAGCCGGGGGGCACACGGAAGGTGACCAAGGCTCTGCAGTAAAGACCTTCCCGCGCGGCCAGAGCTGGCCTGAATGGGATCACGGTCGAACCCGGCTGCCGCCTTCTCCTCCCCTGTTGCCTCCAAACCCCGGCTCTTTTAGACAGAAATATAGCCTCGAAGTTAGGGGTTAAAAATCTCTTCTTAAAAATAGTACAAGGGCAGAGAGGCGACCATCAGTAGGTAATTGGATCTCCTGCTGGAAAGAGCAGATCCGAGCGGTGTGCGCGTCTGTTTATGTTCCTCTTCGAGATGGTGCCAGGACACGAGTTGATTAAAACAATCTATTGTGTTAAGTGGGTCACCAGGGATTTAAACTGTCCCAGGGACCCCAGAGTAGTGGTTTTCTTCTGGCTGTACACACAAGTTAAATAAATAGCGGAGAAGAGGTTAAGATAACCCTCGTTCCAGGGTGAGGAGTCTTCTTTCACCCCAGGGCTTTCCAGCCCTTTCTCTTCTCTTCTCTTCTCTTCTCTTCTCTTCTCTTCTCTTCTCTTCTCTTCTCTTCTCTTCTCTTCTCTTCTCTTCTCTTCTCTTCTCTTCTCT
>NW_017731480.1:2964251-3010340 GCF_001890085.2 Hipposideros armiger
TCTTCCTTCCTTCTCTTTCTTTCTCCCCTCTCTCTCTCCCTTCCTTCCTCCCTTCCTTTCTTTCTTCTTTCCCCCCCTTTTTGCTAGGTGGGGCATGGGGACTTGAAGGGACAGATTTTTCAAAGCAACCAGGGGAAGATCTTAAGAATACTATGGATTCTCATGTTCCTGGCACAGCCAAGCCTACAACAGTAGGTGATTTGAGTACTATCACTGAATGAATTATACTCTCCAATGGTTAGTATTAACTAATTATTTAAGTGTTCTTTAGAACTGTAGTTGCTGTTTGTGTGTGTGCGTGTATGTGTGTTTAAACCCCAGGTCACCGTAGGAATTAAAGTCTTTTGTAAACTTAGTACTTTTTCAGATTTCCTATTTTCTTAAAAGTTCAATTTGAGTGAAATGTTTTGGTAACTCACGATCTATAGGAAATCCAAGTTGGCCAACAGCCTTTAGGTGAGTGTTTACACAGGGAGGAGTAGGAACCTACTAACTCCCACATCTCTCAATGAGAGCTGCCTGCCTTGTCTTCTAAACTGAAGCCCTTGGTCTTAGCATTTAAGTTTTGAAAGCGATATAATGCCAAGAAATTTTATGCCACAGACCCCTCTCCCAAGAAAAGCTTGTCAACAGTCAAGCTGTGGGACATGTCCTAGAACAGAGAATAAAGGACAGACGGGAAAACCTAAGCCTTTTATGGAAGGAAAGTGGGAGGAGGTAGGGGAAGTGTCTGCAACATCCACTAAGACATAGATCAGGCAAGTGTTACCAGCCCATGTCCTACATCTGCAAGGAATTTTCTTTCATTTGAACATATGCTCTTAGAAATGCAAAGTACGACAGTAATTCCTGGGACAAGATAAATTTCTTTTTTTTCTTCACATGTTAACATGAAAATACAAAATAGATAATTATTTGAGTTACGATACTCTTCAAACTTTATTGCGTTAGAAATAAGTCCACGTGTCCCTTGTTAAATACTGTGCTGGGTGTCCATAGAATAGTGGTTAAGGACATGTGTTTGGGGGCCAGATAGAACGGGGCTCAAACCCTGACTCTCTCACTTGAGAGCTGTGTGACCTTGGACAGATACTTAACTTTTCTGAGTCTGGATTCCCTGATTGGTCAAAGGAAGACAATATTATCTACCTCATAGTTTGTCGTGAAAACTAAAAACGCCTAGCATAGTAAGGGTTGGAAAACATAGATAATTCTTATTATTAGTGGTGGTATTGGGAGAGGCAGTCACATAATACAGCACCAGGATATATTACAAGGTGGTTCTGAACTTAAATCCCCAATCTCACTGATGCAGGGACCAACACACATCTTTCACTCCAAGACAGAACCTATAACTAAGCTGTCTGTCCATGAGAACTGTTCAGTGAGCATTTAATATTTATTACTTTCTAATGTGTTTTCTGTTGACTGCAAAAATTATATACAATCATTAACTTCACCAAAATATCTTCCAATGAGCATGGAGTTCCTGAGATACCTAACTACTGGGTGATCTCCTCCAGGCCTGTGCCACGTTGGGCCCCAGCCTGTTTTAGCCTGACTGGTGTTCAAAATATGGAGATTGTGGTTCTGGTACTTGCAACCTGTACAGGATGAGACTTTATGCTCTACTAGTTCACCAACCATCAACTCTTCTTTTGGGTGCAACTTGTCTCTAAATAAATAAATGAATAAATAAATAAATAAAATAATCAGCCCAATGTATTCTTAATAAATCATCTACTTAATTTTTAAAAGTTGACCATCTTTTTAAAAAGTAGAGATCAAAATCAAAATAACCTTTTACTTTCTCAAAGATTTAGTCCTGAAAAAAAGGAGCAGATTATGCTAAAAGCTGGCCTGCACTTAAGAGCATTTGCTGTCTATTCCATTATTATTATTTTTTTATGCTGGGAGAATGGTTTGATGTAGTACTTGTTGAAAGTCTTTCTAAAACTTAATTCATCAGGAGGAATTGATGAGACATTGAAGCACAGACATCTGGCTTGCTGACTATTGTCGCTTCACTGTAATTTCCACTCAACTTGTCACTTAACTGATTATAAGCAGGTTAGTTAGTTAAAATGGGAAATATGGCAAGAAGAGCGTGGAAAGGAGCTGGCCTAAACTTTTCCAAAGACATCAAGAATGTTGGAAATGGGTCGTGCATAGCATTTTTATTTCTGATTCTCTGGAATTAGATGATGTGTTCTTAGAGCTTTGTGAAGATTGGAATAAGTCACCATGACCTGCACGGGACAGAGGTGACTAATCTGGTTTATCTTGTGTGCAGATGTTTGCCCTTGATCGTTAAGGGAGATCTGAAGGAAAGAATGAGTACAGAAGACCTGCTTTGAGAGTGACTATGTCCTCTGGGACAAGCGGATTAGAGGGGAGGACAGTGGTAAAGGGGGAAAAACGGTGGGGGTGGGATGGGTCTTGCTGGTGGAGAAGTTGCAGAGTAAATTCACTATGAAAATGTGATCACATTATGTGGAGGAGAAATGCATTAAGGGGAAGTTGAGGCAGGTTTGAAATGGAGGTTGTCTGTGAAGGAGGATAAAGGAAGGTCATGATGTCCTCTGGATCCATGAGATGCAGCTTTAATTTAATAATGTGAGTGGGTCATTTCATGAATGCAAATTACCAAAAAGATCTGCAGCTCATGATTGGACATGAGTGGTCATTCATAGGAACCTAAATCTGGATTAGCATTTAGATTGAGTTTTGATAACGGGGCACTCTGCTAGGTGTTGATGTGGAAAAGAATTGTCCTTAAGGAATTTACATCTTTTTGATTTCTTCTGTGTCTATGCTATTTGCAAAGTGTAGATTATATAGTGGTAATACAAATGGGATTTCAGGAACAAAGCTGTCCTCTTTCCTTCACTGAGTAATCAAGACCAGTTTGGTGTGGGGGGAGGTTGGGTGACTGACCACAATGATTGACGGAGCCCTGATTCTCGAACTAATTAGAATCCTCATCCCCATCCCTCTTAGTCATGTAGACTATGCAGAGTGCTTCAGAGCACTGCTATTCTCTAAGAAGCTGAGGTCTCTGTTGATTGAGATTCCTGGGGTTGGTTTTTACTTCTCTCCAAATAGCTAATTAATAAGGTTTAAGAACTCAAAAACCTCACAATAAACACTGAAGATCTTTGAAGACTAGGCTTTTTTAAAAATGAAAAAACCATTTCATAATATTTTCCACATCTAATAAATCTTATTTTGCAAAAAATTTACTTTGGCTTGCAAAAAATACAAAGCAGCCTGTCACTCGAGACCCCTTTGGCTTACGGGGTATGCTACTCCCATAGGAATGAGAAGTCTGTCCAAACTAAAACTGAAAACCACAGTTGACTAATTTTGGATTTACAGCTTTATTGTTGGTTTCTGACATAGTGAATACAATGGCTTCAATTGGAAAATAAAACCCACATCATTCTATATGGGACCAGGTAAAAATTAATAGGTATTTGGAGGTTTCCTAGAAAAAAGAGGGCAAATGTTAAGAAGCCTCCTGGACTATAGGGAGTTTGCTATACTGAGGGTCAGAACAAAAGGATTGCAGTTGGCTGTGTTGCTCATTGGTTCGCGGGAAGGCATTTTAAAAGAATGGAAACTCTAAATCAATGTGGCCTGTAAGACTCATTCATTTAAGAGCACCTACTTTGTGCCAGGCACTGAGGATAAGGTGATGAGCAAGCCCTCATGACTCTCAGACTAGGTATTTATTTAATTACAGATGTGAAAATGCCCCAAAGGAAAATCTGAGTATAACGGAGGTCCTAAATTGGTCTGGAGAAAAAAAAAATGCATTTTTGCACAGATGTTTGTGGGAGGGAATGGTCTTATGACGTGAACCTGTCATATGCAGTCAACATACATTCCCAGTCAGTCTCAGATTGGCCTCTGTGATGTGGGCTCCCGGCGTCTTGCTCTGGGAGGGCTGAATTGTCCTGGAGGCCATTTTTAGTAGGGATTGGGGAAGATCATGGGTGTAGGCCTCGGGCTGTCTTGTGTGCTCCTCTTTCAAATGGGCAGAGATTGCATTTTAGTTTAGATCCTGGCCCTGAATTAAATAAATAGCAGACACTTGGGAAAGCTTCTCAAATTCACTCTATATTTGCCGAGGAGACTGAACTGTCATGGCTCAAGTTATCCTGGTCTCTGGAGAAAATCAGCCCTGTTTTATAACTGGACTTTTCTCAGGAGTGATTTTTTTAAAAAGACAAAACAAGGAAATTAATTTTTTTTTGTTGTTGAGGCAAAAAAGGCTCTGTTTAAAGAACAGGGATGTTGTAACATAAACTGACAAAAGCCAGGGAGTCTGCAGTCTGAGCAGAGAGCTAAATGTCACATTATCAGCTCCAAACTTGAACTTGCCCAAAAGTATTAGGTTGATGTTGGGAAGATGATGCCGTTTAAGGATATTTTAAATTTAATATTTAATTATCTTAATTTGACATTATCCTTAGGGTTGCATGGTCTTAACTTACAGGGGCTGCCCCTCAAAGAATTTGGATTCCATACTGCCTTTGTCTTTGAAAGGTAATTGCTCTAGCTAATAATACCTGCTTGTATAGTTCCTTGGGGGGGGGCCACAATAAGATTGCTATTAAGTTGCACTCCCCAGTTATCATGTTTAACACTGGTGTTCAGAAGAGAGCAGGGACATGGGTACCTCACAGCAGTGTTTTCAGGATCAGACAACTGTGGTGTGAATGTGGGGCCGGGAGGGACAGGGAAGCCTCAGGATTCAGGTCAGATTTGGTGTGGTGGTCTGAGGAGGGAGGCTGTGAATTTGAAACTGCCCTCGTGGAAAAGAAAATCCTTCCACATTTTAATAAGCCCCCTGTGTCCCATGGCTTGCAAGTGCTACAGGCTTTGCTACTCAAAACTTGTTAGAAAGAAAGAGGTACTGAATCAGAACCTGCATTTTAACAATGTCCCCAGGTGACTGCCTGCACACTTAGGTTTGAGAAGCACTGTCCCAGGAGAATCTTAATAGTCTGAAGCTTCTCTCTTGTGCTCTGCTTTTTAAAAATGCGTCTTCTGTTCCTCCTTCTGTCTGCCTGACCTTCCCAGAATACCCTGCTTCTAGAGTCATCCTCCTTTGTCTGATTTATATTCTTCACTCCACTCATTTTTTTCTGTCTCCATTCTTGCTTTTTTTTGGTCAGTTTTCCCTCTGCGTCCCCCACTTCTTTAATTTTTTTTGTCATAATTTATTTATATGCCACTTCCTTTTCTGATCCATATCTAACTCCAGACCCATCCACAGTAACTCACTGTCATTAATATATCCAACATGTCTATGGTATTTATTAATGTAAATATTTGCACATACCTGTTTTCTTGTGCCCATTTTCTACCTTCTAAATTTTACACACACACACACACTTGTGTGAATGACATATTTCACTATTTAAAGTAGAAAAATGTATATCATAGTATAAAGACTGATATAATGAATATCTGTTCCCAGTTTAAAAATGAGAAAAAGTGAGCTGTCCAGGAGCCCTTATGAGTTATGAGATCTTTCTGGTAAAGTCATTCATTCTGTCTGCGTACCGCCATACATTTGGTTAGTTCTCAAATTGCTTTCACTTTTACATCAAATTTGATCTGAACAGCCTATCCTGGGAGACAAGGTATGTGTAGCTTTGCATAAAGGAAGTCATTTATTGAGAAGTAAAGTGAGTTTTCTCAGGTCCGATAGCAAGTTGCTGTCCCAGGATTTCAGATAGAAACTCAGCCTTGACTTTGCTCTTCCTGTGAAGTATTTTCCCTCTGTCAAGCACTTTCTGGCCTTCCCCTGCCCTCCGTCATCTCCTTCTAGTGCCTGAGAACAGTGAACATCTCCTAAGCATCCAATCAACTGAACAAGGCACAGTTGGGGAGAAAAGACTCTGACACTTTCCTCGCAGGTGAAACCCATTGGCAATGAGGCTAATTCATCTTTGCTATAAAACAAGATAGAAAATTAGTTCCTCCTAAGAGGTGCAAGGTAATCTGGCATTGAAATAGTAGGAACTTCCTACATGTTGTCTAAGGCAAACATGAATACCGTTACGTGATCATAATACAAAATCAAATACAGTTGGTGTCAGAAGCCAGGAAGAAACTCCTGTGGGAGTACATGGGTTGAAGAGATGGGTCCTGGCTGAGTTCAAATCTTGGCTTATTCCCTGTGTGACCCTGGGTGAGTTACTTCCTGGCCTGATGGCCCAGAGGGTAATGAGAAAAATACCACCTAATTCATAGAGGTATGTGAGAAGCACATGCGATGTGTTACAGAAAAGGTTTAGCAAGTGCCTGATGAAAGGTTAGCTGCTATTACATGCACCGTTTAACAGTGGGGTACATTGGGCAACTTTGTCATTGTGCGAACATCGTAGAGTGCACACACCTAGACAGTATGGCCTACTGCACACCTAGGCTGTATGGTGTAGCCTATCACTCCTAGGCTACAAGCCTGTCCAGCATGTTACTGGTCAAAACAACATGAGATTAAATCAAGCACAAGAGAAAACTGTTTGATCAAGAGATGTGATCAGGATGAGATGGATGAGGTTGCTGCCTGTGTAGCACAGCATATTGTTTTATAGCAAACCTTTTTTTGTAAGTAGAAAGTGTGCATTGTAAAATAATGACACACAGGATGTGGAGTAGAGTGTGGGAGAGGAGTCAGTGGAATTGTAATAGATATGGATGATATCGGGGGTGGGGGAGTGGGGCGGTGGATTGGGGGAGGGAGGTTGTCACTTTGAGGAGTAAAAAGTATAATTAATAATGTTGTAAATATTTTGTAGGGTGTAAGATAGTCACATGTCTTGTTAGGGAGACCACTTCATGGATGGGGTAGAGGCTTGATTGCTGCACTGTACACCTGAAGCTGATGTATAATATTGTATGTCAACTATAAGTGAATATATATATATATAGTCACGGGATATGGAGTATAGTGTGGGAGTGGAGTCAAGGGAATTGTAATCGATATGTATGATATTGGGGGGGGAAGTGGGCGGAGGATTAGGGGAGGGGTAAAAAGTATAACTAGCGCACTGTGTTGTACACCTGAAACTAATTAAAAAAATGATAATGATAAAAAACATACTACAGTAAATACATAAACCAGTACCATAGTCATTTAATATCATTGTGAAGTACTGTGTACTATACATAATCGTATGTGCTACATTTTCATAGACTGGCAGTGCAGTATGTTTGTTTATACCAGCCTCACCACAAACACGTGAGTAATGCATTGGGGCTATGTTAGAACGGCTACTATGTCACTAGGCAATAGGAAATTTTCAACTCCATTGCAATCTTATGGGACCACTGTCATATATGTGGCCATCTTCTACCATAACATCGTTATGCAGTACATGGCTGTGCTAATGTTTTAATTAATCAACTTTTCTATTTTTCATGTTTCCCCTCTCTGTGTTTTCTTCCTGCAGCATGAGCCGCACCGCCTACACTGTGGGAGCCCTGCTTCTCCTCTTGGGGACCCTGCTGCCAGCTGCTGAAGGGAAAAAGAAGGGGTCCCAAGGTGCCATCCCCCCGCCAGACAAGGCCCAGCACAATGACTCCGAGCAGACTCAGTCTCCCCAGCAGCCAGGCTCCAGGAACCGGGGGCGGGGCCAAGGGCGCGGCACCGCCATGCCCGGGGAGGAGGTGCTGGAGTCCAGCCAGGAGGCCCTGCATGTGACAGAGCGCAAGTACCTGAAGCGAGACTGGTGCAAAACCCAGCCGCTCAAGCAGACCATCCACGAGGAGGGCTGCAATAGCCGCACCATCATCAACCGCTTCTGCTATGGCCAGTGCAACTCCTTCTACATCCCCAGGCACATCCGGAAGGAGGAAGGCTCCTTTCAGTCCTGCTCCTTCTGCAAGCCCAAGAAATTCACCACCATGATGGTTACACTCAACTGCCCCGAACTACAGCCACCCACCAAGAAGAAGAGGGTCACGCGAGTGAAGCAGTGTCGTTGCATCTCCATCGATTTGGACTAAGCTGGGACACCCCACTTGTCCTAGGGATGCAGCCCCAAGCGGGCCCAGAGCCAGACATAAAACGACCTGATTCTAACCTTGGCTTAAACCTAGAGGCAAGAAGAACCACCAGCTGCCTCCTGACAGGCGCCTGCTAGTGTGTAGTTTGTGTGCATGAGTGTGCATGGGTGCCTTTGGATATTTGCAGACACCAGAGGAAACAGTCTCTGCTAGAGGCCACTTCCTATTACCTAAACAAATCCGCTTCCTTAGGGGATGGCACAGAAAGCCCACACCACCCGAGGCACATTAGAAGGGGGAGGGCTGTGATCTGGTTTTGGCTTTGTCCTCCGCATGCCCTCCTGGGGACCAGAATCTCCCTTCAGAATGAGAGTTAATGGAAGAGGCTACTCTGAGGGCAAGAGACCTGTTGTAGTGCTGTATTCAACCTGTGCTTGCTTCCTCCCTCCCTCTCTCCCCACATCCGTGGTCCATCCCTGGTTAGGATCTCAGCGACCATTTCAGTCTAATCCCCTATTGCCAAGGGATTGAGGCGAGGACCAGTCGAGCCCAAAAAAAATGCAGTGGAGAGATGTGCAGTCTTGCAAGGCCAACCCCCAAACACACTGAGACCCATGTTTTAGCAAGTTGTCCCTGGTATTTAACAGAACCCAAGTGAACAGAGGAGAAATGAAATTGTCAAAAAAAAAAACGGTCATTAATTTTGGCTGTCCCTGTGATCTGCTGAAAAGTAGTTGTAACCCAATGTTGAATTTAAAACATAATATTGACCAAAATATTTTCAGAACCAAATGAATGAGCTAAACCAAAACAGCCCCTTCCTGCTTTGCCCCGCAGATGGACGATAGATGTAGATCAGAACCCCCTATACAGGGATAGGAAAAAACCAAAAAACCAAAAACCTCATAATCAGAAGGTTCTAGTGTCTTTCTTTTTGCTTGGTTATAATCACCTCTTTCCCACTTCATTATTTCTGTGTAATGCTTCTGAGAGCCATCACCCTGTATTATAAAGATTCTTCCTCTGCTGAACATACCTGGCAGTGAAGAACTAGGCTAAAATGAGAGCATTTAGGGCCTGCTCCATTTTTGCTAGAAGTATATTTTGGTCTTTTTTTTTTAGTCATTGGTAGGAGTTTGAGCTGGAGAGCAGAGGAGCATAAGGACGCGAAGGAGATTGGCTCTGGCTAAGGGGTAGTTTGATGCCTGGCTGGAGCTGTGAGGGCTATGACCACCCTTTCTTCCTTTGCCCTCTGAGGGTCTTGTGGGAAATCACAGGTAAGAAATCAGAGCATTTGGGTTCATTAGCTGCCCATCTACTGCTGGTGGGATTCGTGTAGCTTTGTAACTGTTCAGAACCTACTGGTAGAGGCTGTCCTCTGATTAAACTTAGGCTATTGGCAATAACTACTTAGGATTTAGCTAATGGCCAAAGTGTGCTGTAGGTGAACCTTGCTGCATTTTGGGTTTGGCTAACCTGTTCTCTTCAAGTCCGATGTTTTTTATATGCCCCACCCCAACACGGTTTTTGCCTTGTATCTTCTCAGCCTCACTAGCCCAGTCACGTGTAATGTGGGAAACAGACACCATAGACTTACGTTTCAGTTGCCCATCAAGGCTCCAGCATTCAAAGAAACATTGCAACAAAAGAGGCCGTTTCATGTTTGTGTGGGTTCAGTGCTCTCCCATCTAACAACTAAACAGGAACTGTACTTTGAGGCAGAAGTTATTTTGAACCCCCAAAATATGGGGCCTAATTTTAAAACTTGTAATCTCACTACTGATGATCCTACACTAGGTAAATTTGTGCGGACACATAGTCTGTGCATTTTGTATACACTGTATGCCCTTGCCCTAAATCTTTCTATCATCCACATCCTCTAGCAATAAAGCACAGAATGGATTTAATTAAGCACACAAATGCTAAGCCAGAATTTTGAGGGTGGGGGAGAGGAAGAGCAACGGGAAGGAGCTGAAAATGTAAAACCACACTAGAGAGGAAAAATGACATTTAGAACCAGCAGACACTGAGTTTCTCTTGTCTTAACTCGGCCACAAGCATGCAATCGTGTAAAAAAGAGATGACTTACATTGGCAGCACTAATATTCTTTGAGTAGCTTGTACAGCAGTCTTGCATGTAAGTCAAATTCGACTTAGGTAAAGAGAATTTCCTCAAAATTAACTTCACTGGGATAATCAGCATAACTGTCCTAAAAACACAGCACTAGCCAAAGAGGGAAATGTCTGCTTTTCTTACTGTACCTATATTAAGACTAGCACAAATACGTTGTGTCTTCCAACATTTATTGAGAGTGCCATATCTGTTACATATTTTATTGGAGTCACTGATGATGTAATGATGTTTTTTCATTACTATAGAATTTTTTTTTAATGGCAAGATATCTGCAGTCCCAGTCTTTTGTATTAAAATAATGCCAAACACCAAATACAACTATTACGATATACACTTTGTGCTTGGCATTAAGTGAGAAAAACATACATCCTGCAAGTCTGTAAGTTGTTTTTTGGGTTTTTTTTTGTTATTGTAGTTCTTCAAAGTTCAAAATGTAAGTGAGAAATCTGGAGGAAAGGATAATTTCCACTGTGTGGAATGTGAATAGTTGAACAAAAAGTTATGGTTATTTAATGTAATTATTAATTCAAATCCTTTGGTCACTGTGATTTCAGGCATTTTTTTTTTCTCCTTTATTTGACTTCCTTTGAGTTGAGCAAAGAAGAGGCTGGCACATTTTATGCTGTTGGAGGCTTTTATCAGGTCAGAGGGAAAGAATAAAATCTTGACACATCTGAACATGCATTACAAAGTTAAGACCTGAGCTTTTATTATTTTTTTTTAAATTGAATGTTCCTTAAAGGTTAACATTTCTGAGGCAATATTAAGAATAATTTTAAATGTAATTTGGAAGACTTATGATATGTGTATACAAACAAATAGCAGATGATAATGAATAGTTCACAAGTCCTTTTAAGGAGAAAATCTAAAATGAAAAATGTATGTGCAGAACATTTATAAATGACTAGTTAACGCTTAAGAGTGAAAGTAGTTCTATTGATTTGTCATTCTCAAGATATTTAATATCAACTGCATTATGTATTATATCTGCTTTAATCATTTAAAAACAACAGAGGATTATATAGACTATGGTTGAGGTACTTTGCTGTGTATGAGGATGAGAGGGGATTTGATAGTCTCATAAAAGCGAATTTGGTTTAAAGCAAAATTTTATGAATCAGTTACTAGAATTTAATTTCATCCAAATTATGTTCTATATAACCTTCCCCAAAGAGCAACCAATAAATTGAACCTCTTCTCTGTTTGTATGTGTGTATGCGTGTGTTTTTAACTGGTAGTGTTCACAGTGTAGGGCTGGGGCAGGGATTCACTTATCATGGGGAGGTAGAAAAAGACATAATTAGATCTCTCGTGATCTCAAAGGGAATTTATTTTTTCCACCTGGACCTTCCCGATCCTGCTTGATTTCAGAGGGACACCTCAGGCCATGGCAATTGGAGGCAGGTGTGCAATGGACAGTACCAAATTCTCCCCCAGAGCTAGAAAGAAGAGTTAGGGTTATGAGACGCTTTCAGAGAGTGGAAGAATGGGCACACAGAAATGATGATAGCTGTATTTTGAGGTGTTCAAAGGGAAAATGGGAGAAAGATTTGGGGCTTAGTAGAAAGAAGCGCTTTCTGATGATGTGAGTGATTTGGCAATGCAGGGATTTGCCGTGAGATAGTGAGCTCCCTGTCTTTGGAAATATTAAACCATATGCTAGCTATTATTAGTCGAGAAAAGTCCCTAAACAAAGAAACAAAAAATAGCAGCAACAGCAAATCCTGAGGAGGGGAAGAGAGACTGATTTCAAGTTACCACACTATATTATTTAAAATAACAAATGAAAAGTTTACCAGAGGAGCTGAAAAGCAGAGAGAAATGAGAGATAGACACAGAGATAGAGATGAGACAGAAGAAGACTCTATTAAAATCAGGAATGAAAGAGGGAACATTACTATTGTACCTTACAGACATAAAAAAAAGATTATAAGGGAATACTATGAACAACGGTATGCCAACAAATTAGATAACTTAGATGAAATGGACAAATTCTTAAAGTAACAAAAAGTCTAAGTCCATTTTCTGATATTTGACTACAAATGTCTTTTGAGCCTCCCTCCTCCATCTCCCCCTCCTGCCCCACACCTGGGCAAGCTGATAAGAAATGAGGCTCTCCCTCATTTGGCATTGATAGGATCATCAAACCATACAAGGGTCTGCCTGCATGTGAGAACCCTCATCCCAGCCTCAGTCTATAACCACCATAAAAACTTTAAGGCAGTCTCCTTTCCCTGTTCTCTCATGCCATCTTCAGACTCGGTTAGGAGGCCTGCCCTGTCCTCCACAGAAACCCTTGTTATGTGTAATGAAACTTCTCATACACTCTCAGTGTGTGTGTGTGTGTGTGGTGTCATCAATCTTGACATCTGAAACAAACTTTGAGTAAAGGCCCATTCTTTTAATGCAAGTGTCTACAACACCTAGAAACACACAAACTACTGAAAATGACTCAGAAAGAAATACATATTAGAATAGAACTATCACAAAAAGAGAGGTGGAATTAGCAAGTCAAAAAACGTTTCACATAGAAAAGCCCAAGACCAGATGGCTTAATTTGTGAATTTTACCAAATATTTAATATTTAAAGAATTAATCCCAGTTTTTCACAACCTCCTAAAAAAAAGAAGAGACTTTCTACCTCATCCTATGAAACCAATATTACCTAGCTACCAAAACCATACAAAGACATCACAGAAGAAAACTACAGACAAATATCCCTTATGAATATATCTGCAAAAATCCTCACAAAATACTAGGCAACTGAATTCAGCAACATATAAAAAGGATTATATACCATGACCAAGAGGGATTTGCCCCAGGAAAGTAAGATTGGTTTAATCATCAATCAAAGTAATACATCATATTAGAAGAATAAAGGACAAAAAACACACAATCATGCAAAAAAATTATTTGACAAAATCCAACACCCTCTCATGATAAAAATCACTCAACACATTAGGAAGATAAGGGAATTCTGATAAGAGACCTGATAAATGACATCTATGAAAAACCCACAGCTAACATTACTTAAGGGTGAAAGACTAAAAGCTTTCCCCCTAAGGGGGATATCTGCTTACACCACTTCTTTTCAACATTGTATTGGAGGTTTTAGCCAGGGCAATTAGGCAAGAAAAGAAAAAAGAAGTCATCCAGATTGTAAAGAAAGAAGTAAAACTATTTCTATTCTCAGATGACATAATCTTGAATGTAGGAATCCTAAAGAATCCACAAAAGAAGCATTAGAGCTGTCGTAGTCCATTCAGGCTACTCTAATAAAATACCACAGACTAAGTAGCTTATTAAAAACAAACGTTTATTTTTCACAGTTTTAGAGGCTAGAAGTCCAAGATCAAGGTGCCAGTATGGTCAGGTGACAGCTTGCTTCCAGGTTCCAGACTTTTTATTGTATCCTCACATGGTGGACTGTTTCTGGATATAAGAATACCAATCTAATTCATGAGGGCTCCACCAAAGTCCCCACCTACTAATACCATTACCTTTGGGGTTAGGATTTCAACATGTGAATGGGGGGGGACACAAACATTTGGACCACAGCAAGAACTAATAAATGGTTTTTTCAAGGTTGCAGCAAGATCAAGATATAAACATTAATTGTATGCTATACACTACCAATGAAAAATCTGAAACTGAAACTAAGAAAATAATTCCATTTGCAATAGCATCAGAAAGAATAAAATACATAGGGATAAATTTAACAAAGGAAGTACAAACTTGTACACTGAAAATTATAAAACATTGTTTAAAGAAATGAAACAACTAAATAAATGGAAAGACATCCTGTGTCCATGGATTAGAAGAATTAATATTGCTCTACAAATTCAACAAAATCTCTGTCAAAATCCCAACTGGCTTCTTTACAGAAATGGACAAGCTAATCCTAAAATTTAGATGAAAATGCAAAGAGCCCAAAATAGCCAAAACAATCTTGAAAAAGTACAAAGTTGGAGGGCTCACACTTCCCGATTTCAAAACTTAACAACAAAGAATTGTTATAAGGCAAACATCCTTTCACTAGGTTAAGAAATAGAAATTTCCCAGCCTCTCTAGAATCTCTCCTTATGATCCATCTCAATTTTAACCCTTTCCACACTACAGTAATAATCATTCTCCTAACTTCTATAGTAATTTCTTCTTTACATATATTTATAGCACTATCACCTAAACGTGTATTCCTAAACTCTATACTTTAGTCTGGTTTCAAACAGTTTAAGTGAGAAAAGATAAAGGACCTACATCCCTTCCTATGATTTTTTTAAAGATGTTTATAAAAATATAGCTCACATACAATATTACATTAGTTTCAAGTGTACACCATAGTTGTTCAGCGTTTATATACCTAAAGATGTGAGCACCATGATAAGTCCAGTAACCACCTGACACTGTACCATACTATCACAATATTATTGACTATATTCCCTATTGTTTTTAACTTCTTGCTTCTCTTTTCTTTAATTTTCTTTTCTTTTTTTTTTAGAGCTACCCTTCACTCATTCCATGTGGTGCCACTTAGGCTTCTTATTACTGTTTTTTTCATCCCTGCTCTCCCTCTAGGCATAAGGGTGATACAAGGCCACATTGGAGAATCAAAATACTAATTCCACTTGGCCGCCATGATTGATTTTAGAAATGGGCTTGATACTCAAACTGGGTCCATAATAATCTTCCTTAGGATTTGAATATAGAGACTGGAAGAAAGAAGATCTTTTTCTTCTAGGATCACGTTATAATAAGCCTGTTGATCAAAATCTGATGACAGACATCTTTCCCAGGTATCTGGATGAACCTGTCTGAGGAATGAAACCTCTACACACAGAAAAACAGAGCCAAAAGATGGAGTGAGTATCTCGACGAAAGAATTTTTTCCTTGGATCAAGCTAGGCTGGAAGTCAGGCCAACCTCTGAGTCATCCTGTGTTAATTATATATTGCTTTGTAACAAATTATGCCAAAACTTAGTAGCTTAAAACAACAAACATTTATTATTTCACACATTTTTCTGATATGGATTTGGGAGTGGCTAAACTGAGTGGTTCTGGCTCAAAATCTCTCATGAGTTTGCAGTCAAGGTGTCAGCAGACGCTGCAGCCATCTAAAGGCTTGACTGGGGTTGCAGCATCCCCTCCTAATATGGCTCACTCACGCGGCTGTTGGCTGGGGGGGGGTCTCAGCTCCTGACAGTGTGGGCCTCTCTTCACAATATGGTGACTGGCTTCCTCCAGAGCGAGCAACCCAAGAGAGAGAGAGCAATCCAAGACAGAGCAAGAAGGAGCCACAGGACCTTTCATGACTTCTCCAAAAAAATCATACAACTTTACTTTCACTTTACCCTATTTGTCGGAAGCAAGTCACTAAGTTTGCTCACATTCAAGGGGAAGGTTTTTAGCCTTCACCTCTTGAAGGGAGAAGTATCAAAGAATTTGTGGTCATATTTTAAGATCAACACACTCTCAGTTACTCAAGTCAATTAAACTTAATTTTTGGCTTAGTTTGTATTGGGTTGATGCCACTTAAACCCCAAAAAGTCCTGACTAGCATCTATATCTGAGTCACTAAGAAAGTTTTAGATGTTATTATTTATTGGTTTTATTCTAGTAAATTGATCTCTTGTGATCTAAAACAAACAGGGCAGTGCTAGTTCATTGTCCTACACCTTATCATCAGTAGCACCCAAACTTGTTCTATAGAAGGCAGGACCTTATCATACAGCAGAGGTAACTTATCTTCCAGCAGGGCCAGAACACTGTTTTGTAGATAGAAGCTAATATTAATGCCATGGAGGAACCTGTTACACTGCCTTCCAATTCCTTTCCGTTCCTTCTCCAAATCTCAAACCCAGGCATCCTCTTCATAGATCAAAATTTTGGAATCAATTTTCTGTTAGAAAAAGAAAATACCTGATCAGAAAATATCTGACCTTGTAGTTTTCAATTTAAGGGCTCAGAAAGAGAATATTAATGTTGAAAATCCTAAATCTCACGTTTTTAAAAATTTATACCAGAGGAGCAAAGTAAAGGATGCTTTGAATGGAAAGGACCATAAATCATGAAAAGAAATTATTCTTTGGATTACATTTATAAGCTAGTTCACTAGAAAAATCATCACAGATTAAAGAATTAAAAGTTAATTCTTATTTTTATTAAATATTTCAATAAGTGTTCTTGATCACAAACAACAGAATCCACTCTATGTAGTTCAATCAGAAATCACTATATTAAAAGTTACTAGGTAGTTCACAAAATCTGTCCGGGGGGGGAAAGAATGTCTGGAAATTACATAAGAATATAAAGTTCAGAAACAAACTAGCCATGGAAAAAAACATGCCTTACATCCCATGGGACTATTGTAGGATTACATCATTTGTTTGCCCACCATTCTTTGTTTATGTCACTAGGGACAGATGTAGAAACTGTAATCTAGATGCCCCCAAACCCAATGACTCCCTCTCCATGCTTAACAGAAGTTCTGAGTTTTTATGAATGGTTGCTGACTCAGGTTGGTTTCTTCTGCCTACAAGTCCAGTGTAGTGCACCTACTCGTTGGAACCTAGAGCACATTATAAACGTAACTCCATGGGTGTCTTCGAAGTGCGAGTGTTTAGCTTCCTGTGCTCTATAGTACAAGAGCCAACCTAAAAGGATACTGGAATAGGTGCCAAGAGAGCAAGATGCCAAGTCAAAGTAATTCACAGACACAAGGGTGAAAAACAACAACAGATTTTAAGGGTTTCTATGAAAAACATCAGTCTAGGGTCCCATCTTTTCTACCTGACTCTCCTCAGTCTCATTTCTCAGGTCAACTGTTGTCAGTGTTTTTTGCCTGGTTCTTCTGCCATTGAGGAAGGCTCAACTGGGGTCAATGCCTAAGACGACTCACTCACATGGCTGGCAGTGGATGCTGGCTACAGCCGGAAGCTTAGTTTCAAGTGGTCTCTTCACATGTCTTAGGCTTCTGAGAGCATAGTGGTTAGGTTCCAAGAGCAAGTGTTCCAAGAAAAAGAAGACAAAAGCTGCTGGTTTCTTAAGGCTGGGCCCGAAAGCCTACACGGTGTCACTTCCACCATATTCAACTGGTTAAAGCCATCTAGGCTTGCCCAGATTCAAGCAAGGGGATATCCCCACCTCTTGATGAGGGAGAGGTCAAATAATTTGTGGCCATCTTTAATCTACCACATCTGACTTGCACTCCTGGGAGAAGGGACCCGAGGGGTAGCTGTTCTGTATATAGACTTTGACTCGGTCTCCTTGTTTTCAGGCCTGCAGCTCACTGTGACATCTATCTTCTGCTGCAGCCCACCTATGAGGACTTTTAACTCAGTTTGAAGCTGCTTTCATTGTGCTGTCAATGTTCACTCTCCTGTCTGCCTTCCATCTCCTAAAATGTTTACTGAAATCACTCAGTTTCTATGAGCTCTGTTTTCTTATTCTTTGTCCTTGTATATGTTTATACTTTTTAAATTCCTTACTTTAGTGGAGCTCTACCAAAAAAAAATCCAATAAATTTGTATGGTGCATTTATCTGAGTCCCACAAAAATTTATACCCATTAGTACTTGATAACAACTTGATTTTATAGAGTGCTTTAAACAATGCACTTTTGCATACATCATTTTATTTGATCCCCATTAATTTTGAAAGAAAGGCAGGACAGATATTGAAATGATCTCTATTTTAGAGGTGAACAAGCTGAAATCAGAGACAAAAAACAATGTGTGCAATGTTACCTGAATGGTTTGCTTTCTTTTAACTCTTCTAGGGAAAGGTTCTGGAATGAAGTCTAAAGGTGACAAGGAGAAGTCAAAGAAAAGAAAACTTGTTTTTATTTGAGAGGGAGAATGCAGTACATGGAGTTCAGAAAAGCTAGAATTTGTATAGCATTGGAGCATCCAGTTTACATTCTGGGACATTTTATATAAATGTGCAAATGTGGCGGGGTGGGTCAAGAGCCTACTAGTAAGAAGCTAAGAAGTCTTTGATGACCCAGATCAGATTTCTACTTCAGGCCACTCTGCTCATTCTATTCACTTGATCCACATGCTGGGATGTGAGAAGTTTTTCCCACATCCCTTTGCAGGAGCCCATTTTAGCTGTTCTTATGGGTAGTGACTGAGTTTCAAAGAGGAAGACCTTATAATGTCTCCCAGGCATACTACAAAGGAAATATAAGTCATCAGATAGTTGGATCTGGATCTGGGCCAGGATAACTCGACTCTTCTTGTAGAAGGTGCCATGGGATCTATAGTGATGGCAGGTGATGGAAGAAGTGGGTCCCCTTAGCTTTATGTCTTGTCTGAAAGATGATAACCATGCTAATAAATTTAGTGCCACATTCTTTACAGTGTGCTCATCCGACCCCTAGAATAAGGCCATAAACCATACTGGGGTCCATGATGCTTTCAATTATTAGACAGTCATTTCTGCTCTTTATTTTATTTTATTTTTTTGCTTGTGCCAAAATTTGGCTTTCTGGAGGCATGGGAGAGGGCAGTGGTAAAAAAATAATAATAATAAAAGGTCCACTTTTTAGAAATCTGAGAAAAATTATACATCTATCAAAATATAACCTACAGTCCCTAATGGAGAAGATATAACATTTCTGTCATTGCATCCACAATAAATACATAGACATATCTTAATGAACAGAGCATGTTTGGGGACATTCCTGGGTCTTTTCAGAGCCACAGATGACTTTGTGTTATCAATACCTTAATTAAGAGAAGCATTAAGTTTTTCATTTAGTAGTTAGTAGTTAGGATATGTACAACCTCTCTTAGGTTTTTTGAGAGCAGGAAGGCATCAGAAAAGAGTTTATGGGATGTGGCACTGAGCCCCAGAGAAAGGCTGAATTTGTAAAGAAAAAAGGAAAAAGAATAGAAGTCAGTGTTAAAGAAGATAAGTTATTTGGGTTTCTTGCCCTGATACTCAACATTGAAAACTTGCCGTTCTAGTTGTTTGAAGCAATGCTGGAAGGATTAGTTTCTTCCCTGCTGGTCCCTCCCTCTATATATTAAAAAAAATTTTTTTTAAGTTTCAGTTATAGCTGACATTCAATATTATATTAGTTTCAGGTGTATAGCATAGCATAGTAGTTAGACATTTATATATTTTAGGAGGTGATCTCCTTGATAAGTCTAGCACCCACCTGATATCATACATAGCTATTACAATATTATTGACTATTCTTTCTCATATTTTGTTTAACACTTAACTGTTCACTTCCTCTCCAGACACAATGTCAAAACTTAAATTCTAGACCCATACCAAAATCTAATCTCTGATGCACACCCATGATTCAAAGGAAACTAGGCACTACTCTCAAAATAAAATTAAAGAAACATTAATATTGATCAAATGCTAGATGGAAAAACCTTAGTTCCAACTTCCACCTCCTCAAAACTGAAGACCCTCAAATATCCTTCCACTCTGAGACCCTGTCATGCAAACATTTCCCCATGCAAGATTCTTTGTATTTGTGAATAACAGTCTTTCATCAGCAACAAAATGGCATACTTAGTAAAAAGTGAGGGTAAGATTATGGAAGAGAATCATGTCTCTTGGAGAGGATTAGCAGGCTAGGATCATGCCAAATGAGTAGGTAATTTTCTTTTTTTAACTTTTGGTTGGCAGAGACCTGGCAAGAAAAGAAAGCTGAACTTACTTTCAAAGCTGTGAAAAATTTATGGTAAGACAAATCTATGTTTTTATAACCAAAATGGAGGAAAGGGAGCACGCAAGTTTTCAAGTAAACATTTTGTGACTCAGTTCAACCTGATATGGGCAAAACAGATTCAAATAATCTAACACGAATGTGCATCCTCAATTATGAAGTTAGCTTTGCAAACCAAAAGTTCTCGTTTTGGGGGAGAGGGCTAGAGAAGCGTGGTCAGCAGTCTGGGCTACGTGAGGACAACCTGGCCGTGGCTTTGAGCTCTTGAAGCTCTCAAACATGACCAGAGAGGCCCAGGGTTGAACTCATCAGAATATTTTTATATGACAACTATCCTGACACAATCCCCAGTTCTCTGTCCAATTTTTATATGATCCTGTGGAGCTTGTTTCATTTCAAAAGTATCAGGAAGTTTGACTAAATCGCCCAATATGCTTTACTGGGATCTAAAAAAGCCATGTTCTCTAGACCCCAAAATTGAGAGAGTGGATGAATCTAGCAATTGGTAGGTAACGTGATCTGCCTTTTGTAGCAAGCCAGAAGCCAGATGTCCCCTCCCCTTTGATCTGAATAACACTTTAGGCTGCAGACAATAAGATTGGTTTTAAATTTATTGTCTCTTTGATTTCTGCATTCTAATGCTTTTTAAATTCTTTACACAGACAGAGCTATATATAGGCAACTGGGGTGGTTCAATGAAGGCCAAAAAAATGCCAGTAGCTTTTGAGAAGTGCTGAGCAGAGCGCATAGTTTTCTGCAAGAAAAAAAAAAAAACAAACGATGACTTACTTGGGGGCAGGAACTTTTTCACTTCCAGTCGTTTTACTCCAAAATGAAATTTCCCACTTCTGGTCCCTGGCAGATTTGTGCAAAAGGTCCCTGCAGACCACCCCTCTCAGCAAAGCACGAAAGCAGAAGAATCCAGTTTAAAGGAGGGAACCTAAGTCAGAATGTTTTTCTTTTTCAGCCCTCTGCATCCTTCGCCCCATCTAAGGCTTTATTCCTGTGCTTGTTGATGCAGCCTGTGTGAGCCAGTCCGCTGAGGCCAAGAGCTTGACTTCATTAGTCCTGTTGGTGGTGGAAATGCAAATGGCTGATTCCAAACTCACTTCGTGAGAAGAGTTGCATGGCATTTGGGAATCTCCTTCCATTAACATTAAGTGAACAACATTGACTGGGTGCTCAAATGGGTAAAAACATTTGGCCCAGTCTCCCTGCCTTCCAGGGGATCAAACATGGGACAACTGCCCGAAGAAGGCAGCCTGTTTTGGGAAGAACACAGAAGAATGGCAGGAAAAGGGGTTCACGTTCCAACACATTTTCATTGCAGCTATGTGACTTTGAGTGTCGTGGCTTCTCCTCATCTGTTTTTTTTTTTTCTGTAATATTAGGAGAACTCATATGGACCTAGCATTTTATTAGATTAAAAAGCCTTTTCACAGACAGATCTTATTTGAGCCCAATAACCACCCTGTGAGATAGCCAGGCAGCACTGTCCATCCATATTTTAGGATGAGGAATTTGAGCTGAAGGATGAAGCGTTTTTGGAAACCTCATTACTAGTCTGAGACAAAGGCTAGGCTGGGCCTCAGATCTCCTGACACCTTCCCCAGCTCCCTGTCCAGTTAATAAGACTTTCCCTGCCTCTCTGCCTGTGAGCTGTGAGGACCAGAGGGGGTTTTGTCTATGAGAAGGGCTTGCAAAGGAACACAGTGATTACAGCAAAATTCTGATTCCGTTCTCCCCAAGGATCCCCTACGCACTAAAGTCTCCCAGAAGAAAGGACAAGCCATGAAAGCGCTGAGGGAAATGAGGAATAAGAAAACAGCGAATGCTGATTTTCCCCCATTCTGTGATGCAGCTCACCTTTGCAGTGTGGGGGCGGGGTCCCAGAGGCTCCCCTTTGAGTCAACACATCTATCAGATTTTCCAGTCCGTTTTCAATCAATTCCTTGGATATCAGGTATTAGGCCGTAAAACACTTCATTTTGCTTTAAGGTTATGAAATATGAACGGTGGCCACAGCCAAAGCTTTTAAGTCTGATGGGGATGGCCCCCAAGACAGGCTCTTAAGGATAGTCAGGAAGGCTGGGGAGTAGGGAGTGAAAGCAGGCTCTCCCTACACCTAATAATCAGTTCCCCTTAAAATATTACCCTCCCTGGTCACAGAGCACTGTACTAGATGTTTTAAAAAATATGAAGAAAATATAAGACCCAGTCTGTGTACCCAGCAGCATTATAAACAAAATGGTAACAAAATTACTTTAAAAAGGTCTGTGAAGTCAGCAACTGCAGGATTAAATCCAAATAGGTGGACAGGAGAGACTCGGCAGTCATGGAACTGTCGAGGAGGCTGGCTTCGCCCATGATTTACACAGAGGTCTCTTAAAGTGAGGCGTCCTTTCAGACCTGGGGCCCAGCTGCCTCTTTTGTATACTTTTATTCTTTTCCAAAAGCTTAGACTTCATCCTGTCTGAATGAAGACCTCCAATGTATTAAGTGAGTGCTAAAGAGGTTCTAACTATATGATCAAGTTACTATAGATGGCCTCAGAAAGAACCATACAGAGACTATGGGGTTTTATCCCAAAGGCCAGAACCTCAATTTGTACTCAGTTCCTGAGAATGAACCCCCAGTTCTTAGCTCAGACATGCAGGGTCTCCTTATTCCCAGCCTGGCAGATGGAATTGGGTGCTCTCTACAATGAGGTCTGGTCTGCAGGTGACACGATGCTGTGGGTAGCAAAACAGGGTGCTATTTTTGGCATCTGCTTGAGGGAGAGATCACTGCTAGGACCTGAGATTTATATTATATGAGGCCTTTCCAATTCTGTAATCCAAATGCACAGGAGAGTGCAAAGCAGCCTGGAAACTCCATCGCCATCCGTTGGCCTTGCCCAAATCAAAACATGAGGAAGGGAGCCAGGCGACACCACGAAATGGAAATCATCGGCTGTACATAGCATGGGGATATTTAAATATGAAATTTAAAGTGTAAAGGACATTCCAACCCAACTGTCTTACAATGCAGAGCAAGTTGTTCTTTCTATAGTGCTACTATCTGATATGTGATCCCTCTAGCTTTGTGAGGTGGCAGGTGTGAATACACATTTGACTGACCTAGAAAGCAAGATTCTGAAAGGTCCAGCGATGTGCTTAAAGTCATAGAGCAAAGTTATGACAAGAACCCAGCCTCCCAACGCTGAATGTACCATTTTACAATTTGTTGGTTTGTTTGTTTATGGCCACATAGCCTGATCGGCTTTGGCCTCCAAGACTTCCTGGATGGGAATGAAATTGGAGCTCCTGTATTTTGTTTTGTTTTTGTCATTTAGAGATTTCCTTTCTTTACCATGCTTTATATATACATAGAGAAAAATATACAAAACAAAGTGAAGTGTATTGACTTACTGGAAACAAAAAAGAAACCTCTGTAACATGGCCACCTCTGTGAAGGCCTTTTGTGGGTGCTACCTGGGGTGGCGTCATGGGTGTGAGACAGGAGCTTGTGCTTGGGAGGGCTCCACATTTGGTTTAATGCTCTGCTGTTACTGCATTGAAATTCTTCATAACTAATGAAGAAGGGATACTATATTTTCATTTTGCTCTGGGCCTGTTAAATTATGTATCCAGTCATGCTCCTACCCAATCATGTCCCCTCCCTCAAAATAGCCATTATCCTAAATTTTATTATATGAATTGTCCTCTCTTTACTCTTCTCTATAGTTTTATCACCTTAGTCTGCAGATGTAAACATTATATTGTATTTTTGAATTTTACTTTTTTAAATAATTTTTTTAACTTTCAATTATAGCCAACATACAATCTTATATTAGTTTCAGGTGTACAACATAGTGATTAGACATTTATATAACTTATGAGGTGATCACCCTGATAAATCTAGTACCCATCTGACACCATACATTGTTATTCCAATATTATTGACTATATTCCTTATGTTATACCCTACATCCCCATAACTATTTTGTAACTACCAATTTGTATTTCTTAATCCCTTCCTCTTTTTCACCCATCCCCAGCCCCCTCCCATCTGGCAACATTCAAAATGTTCACTGTATCAATGAGTTTTTTTCTGTTTTGTTTTTTGTTTATCTTATCCTTTAGATTCAACATATAAGTGAAATCATATAACACTTGCTTTTCTCTGTCTGACTTACTCCACTCAGCACAATGCCCTCTAAGTCCCTCCATGTTGTTGCAAATGGCAAGATTTTATTCTTTTTTATGGCTGAATTATTCCATTTCATATCTATGTCACCTCTTTTTTATCCATTCATCCATTGATGGACACCCAGGTTGCCTCCATATCTTGGCTATTGTAAATATTGCTGCAATGAATATATAGATGTATATGTGCCTTCAAAGTAGCATTTTGGGTTTCTTTGGCTAAATACCCAGAAGTGGAATTACTGGGCCTTCTTTGTTTCTTGTAGCCTTTGTTTTAAAGTCTATCTTGTCTGGTATAAGTATTTCTACTCCAGCTGTTTTGCAGTTTCCATTTTCATGAAATATCTTTTTCCATTCCTTTACTTTCAGCCTGAGTGAGTCTTTCATCTGAAGTGAGTCTCTTGTAGGTGGCATATTCAAAAGTCCTGTTTTCTCATGCATTCAGCCACCCTATGCCTTTGATTGGAATATTTAATCCATTTACATTTAAAGTAATTGTTGATAGATATGTAGTTAGTGTCATTTTATTATTCATATTTTAAAATTTTGTTTTCTTCTTTTTAAAGAAGTTCCTTTAGCATTTCTTGTAATACTGGTTTGGTGGTGACGAACTCCTTTAGTTTTTACTTGTCTGGGAAGCTCTTTCTCTGTCCTTTGATTTTAAATGAGAGCTTTGCTGGGTAGAGTAGTCTTGGTTGTAGGTTCTTGCTTTTTATCACATTGTATATTTCTTGTCAATTTCTTCCGACCTGCGAAGTTTCTGTTGAGAACAGCTGACAGTCTTATAGGTGCTCCCTTTTAGGTAACTAACTGCTTTTCTCTTGCTGCTTTTAAGATTCTCCTTTTGTATTTAACCTTTGGCATTTTAATTATAATGTGTCTTGGTGTGGGCCTCTTTGTGTTCATCATATTTGGGACTCACTAGGCTTTCTGAGCTTGCATATCTATTTCCTTCGCCAGGTTAGAGAAGTTTTCTGTCATTATTTCTTCAAATAGGTTTCAATTCGTTATTCTCTTGCTCTTGTTCTAGTACCCCTATGATGCTTGATATTCTCCCAGAGGCCCTGTAAACTCTCCTCATTTTTTGGAATTCTTTTTGCTGTTTCAATTGGGTGTTTTCTGTTACCTTATTTTCCAAATCACTGATTCAGTCATCTGCTTCATCTAACCTACTGTTGATTCCCACTAATGTATTCTATATGAGGTCTGCCAATTAAGTTCGTGAACTCATCTTAGAAAAAGTGCTACATACCTCATTGCTGATTATCACTATGGTCACCTTTGAAGTACTCCTCTTGGGAAGCTATGCACCAACACCAGTGCCTAGTCCACCCTTCAAATTTTGGAACTCTTTTTCTGGAATGGCCATCAGAGCTGTCATCGTATTACCCTTGATGCCCTAACTGTCATCAAAATGTCTTATTTTCAACATTTCCTTTATCTTTGGATACAGAAAGAAGTCATTGGGGGCCACATCAGGTGAGTAGGGAGGGTGTTCCAATACAGTTATTTGTTTCTCCCTCACAGAAAGTGCCATGTTAGCTGGTGCATTGTTGTGATGGTAGAGCCATGAATTGTTGGTGAAAAGTTCAGGTCATCTAACTTTTCCATGCAGCCTTTTCAGCACTTCCAAATAAACTTGGTTAACTGTCTGTCTAGTTGGTACAAATTCATTTTCTGATATCAAAAAACATTAGCAACATTGTTGCAACAAGTTTGTAAACTTACGTGTCTGACCTTGTATTTCAGTTATGATATTCTTCATTTCTGACTGGTTCTTTTTTATATGTTCTTTTTCCATTTTTATGTTTCCTATCTCTTTGTTGACGTTCTCCCTGAGATTATTGAGCATACTTATAGCCAGTGTTTTGAACTCTGCATCAGTAGATTGCTTGCTTCCACTTTATTTAGTACTTTTTCTGGAGCTTTGTTCTGTTTTTTCATTTGAAACATGTTTCTTTGTCTCCCCATTTTGGCTGCCTCCCTGTGTTTGTTTCTATGTAGGTCTGCTGTGCCTTCCAGTCTTAGTAGTGTGACCTTATGTAGTAAGTGTCCTATGGGGCCCAGTGGTGCAGTCCCTCTGGTCACCCTAGCCAGGTGTTCCAGGTGTGTCCCCTATGTAGGTTGTGTGTGCCCTCCTATTGTAGTTGCATCTTGGTTGCTGTTTGCATTTCAGTTGGAGGGTTTGACCCTCATACTGATTGGTTGTAAGAACTGGCTGTGACTACAGTGGAAGTGCTTTTGTGTAGGGGCTGACCCTAACAAGCAGAATTTGCTTTAGCAGGGCTCTGGTGCCTGCCCAGTCTGCCTTTTGCGTGTGTCATTTGATGAGGCAGCTGGGTGGTGCTCTGGCTCAGTCCAAAGCTGGCCACCAGGCCGCCAGATGCGGGACCTCCTGGGAGGGGTTCTTTTGCAGGCCAAGTTCAGGCACAGCCTGTGCCCTGCCTGGGGCCACCTGGAGTGAGTCACCAAGCAATCGGCATATGGTTGCAACCTGCACTGGGCTTGGAGGTGCCTCAAGAGGCCAAAACATGAATCGAAGCTGGCTGCCCTTAGCGCCAACCTTGGGACTACTCAGCAAGAGTTACAGGGCACACTGAAGCCAGATGCTGCTTGTTTGGGGGTTTTGAACCTTTGAGAGATTTTAGGAAAGTCTTTAGCATGAACCAAGACAGCCTGTTTGTATGGAAATGCCACTGGCAGCAGCTTGGGTGTGCCTGCAAGTTGGGTGGGGCTGGGTCTCAGGGAATCACCAGAGCAGGGTGAAGAGTATTAGCCCCATTGATGGAGACTGAGATATGATACCCACCTGCTTCTGCACACCAGGAGAGAGGAGGGCTCAAAAAAGAAATAATGGCTTCCTCCAGCACTTCAGGCTGGGAGAAAGCTGCCCCATCCACCCCTTGCCCTGAAGCCAGACAATTCAGTTCTTCCTATATGTCCCTGGTGCTTTTCCAGCTGCTGCCCCAGCACTGGAGCTCAGAGCGAATGAGTCTGCCAGTGAGTAAGTCCATGAGCATGTTCTTTAAAAGAAACATAAGGAACTGCAGCTGCCCTCTGTCTTACTCAGCTACAATCTCTGTTAGTTTTCACAGCCAGAGGTTATAGGGACTTCTCTTCTGACACTGGAACCCTGGGCTGGGGAGCCTGCTGTGGGACTTGGACCCTTCACTCTTCAGGAGGGGACCTCCACATTTGAGATATACTCTCAATTTTTAACTGCCACACATAGATGTGGGACTATCCTGTTCCATGTCTTCACCCCTCCTACAAGTCTCGAGGTTGCTTCTTCTGTATGTTCTTAGTTGTAGGACTTCTGTTCAGCTAGACTTCAGGCAGTTCTCAATGACGGTTGTTCTATAGTTTAGTTGTAATTTTGACATGGTCACGAGAGGAGGCAAGTACAGTGTTTACCTACTTTACCATCTTGATTCTTATTTTTGAATTTTTTATATAAATGGAATCATATGGCATATTATTTTATATTTATGACTTCTTTCAGTCAACCTTGTTGATGAGACTTAATCATGTTACCTGTAGCTGCCATTCATTCAGTCTCATTGCTATAAATATTCTACTATATGAATATATATCTTTTTTATTTATTCTACTTATGATGGAAATTTGACTCATTTCCAATTTGGGCTATTATGCATGTGTGCTATAAACATTGTATGTGTATCATTGTATAAAAATGCGTGCACTTTTGTTGAGCATTTACCTAAGAGTGAAATTGCAAGGTCATGATATATGTGTTGGCTCAGCTTTTGTAGATAATGTAAAATTATTTTTCTAAAGTAGCCATTTCAATTTACATTCTTTTCAACAATAAGAGAGTTTCCTTGCCCTGCATTCTCACCAATGCTGGATATTATCTGCCCTTTTAGTTTCAACCATTCTGGTGTGTATATTAATATTCTGATTGTAATTTGGACTTCCCTGATCAGTAATGAGGTTGAGGTTTTTTTTTTTTTAATTCATTGGCCATTTGGATATCCTCTTCTGTCTAGTTTCTTGTTGATTCTGTTATTATGTTATTTGGGGTCTTTTCATATGAATCTATAGGAATTCTTTATGTCTTCTGGATGAGAGTCCTTTACCAGAAATACGTATTGCAAATATCTTCTCCCAGTCTGTGCCTTAAAGATATCTTTTGATGAGAGAAGCTCTTGGTTTTAATATAGAAAAATTTATGAATATTTATGGTTCATAGTTTTTTTTGTACTGTTTAAAAATCTTTAAGTTTTTATGACTTCATTTTTCTCTCTGTTTCCAGAAGTTTAATTGTGGTGTGTCTAGGAGTGAATTGTTTTTATTTATACTGCTTGGGTTTCTTACAGCTTCTTAAATCTGTTAGTTATTGTCTTTATTTGGTTTTGAAAACTTCTGTCATTAACTCTGCTGATATTGCTTTATTACTTCTGTCTCACTGAGTTCTCCTCTTCTTTTCAGTTTTTTTATCTCTGTGGGTTTTGTTTTGGATATTGTCTTCTGATTTGCCTTCCCGTCCACTGATTCTCTATTAAATTATTTCTAATTTTCTGTTACACCCTTCCATTGCATTTTCAACTGGGATTACTGTATTTTTCAGCTCTAGAATTTTTCTCTCCCAATTATGCTCTTTAATATTTTGTGGCTTTCAGTTCTCTGCCAAAATTTCCAAACTTTTATTTTTATTCCTTGAACATAGTAAGCTGATAGTTCTAACATCTGGAGCCTCTGCATATTTGCTTTTACTGAGCATTGTTACAACTGATTCTCATTCATGATTGTTGTCTCCTTCTATGCTTGTTTATCCTTGTGTGACAGTCATTTTGTTTTAAAAAAATGGTTTGTTTTTACAGAAATAGAATATCATATTCTTCCAGAAATAATTTTTGTTGTTGTTCCAGGCACTTGAGAGCACTACAATCTAGTATCATCTTACCTCAGCACTATTCATATTTCAAGCTGGGTAATTCGTTATCGTGGGGGGCTGTTCTATGCCTTACAGGATGTTTAGTAGTATCTCATCCTCTTCCCACTAGATGCCAATAGTACCTCTTCCCAGTTATGACAATAAAAAATGTCTCCAAGGCTGGCCAAGTGGCTCAGTTGGTTAAGAGTTGGCTTAACAGTGCGGGCTCTGAGCAATGGGGCCGTCGGCTCAATTGCCACATGGGCCAGTGATGCTGCACCCAAGCTGAACTGCCACTGAGCTGCCAACAGGTGGCAGAATGACTCAGCTGGTATAACAACAAGATTGCCTGTTTGATGGTGTGCTGTGCCCACTCACAACTAAGGCTGAACTCGGCAACTTGAGCTGAGCTGCCGCCTAGATGGCTCAGTGGATAGAGCGTGCACTCTTAACAATAAGGCTGCTGGTTCGACTCCCGCATGGGGTGGTGGCTATGCCTACCTGCAACTAAGATTGAACACAGCACCTTGAGCTTAGAGGCCACGAGCTTCCGATGGGCAGCCAGATGGCGATTGGCGCTCTCCACCACTAAGACTGAAGAACAACAACTTGGCTGGTCCCCTTCCCTAATTCCCCAACACTGTTCCCCTCCCCTAATTCCCCAATAAAATCTTAAAAAAAAATTGTCTCCAGATATTGCCAAATGCCATCTGGTATTTGAAAACCAGTGTATTTACCCAAAACAAGGGGATTCTTATCAGGTTTAAACATAGTGGGACCTAATACCCACTTTTGTCCCCCTTGCACATCAAGGTTCCTGAAAACATAGCCTATTCTCTAAGTTATCTCTTTCAGAATCCCCAGGTAGAAAGCATTACCAGATACCATGTTTATCTCTCTGGTTTTTTATCTTCTTTTAAATCTTAGTTCAGTAATTTTTACTTTGTAAAGACTTTACTAAAGTCTCCCAAGTAAATTTTAAAGAAGTATCCTGGTTTTCTCATTGTCCTCAGTGAGGACCAAATCCAAATTTGACATAGGGATGTACATATGCAAACACATTCCTGCTGCCTGAAGAACACCCTGTCATAGCCTGTGACTTATCTGCAACTATGGACATAGGGAGTCTGTCTACACGGCCTCCTTCTCATATGGGCCATCTTGACACCTGGTAGAGGCTCTCTCTTTGCCTTGCCAGGACACTTTCTGTTATTAAAACATTCTTCAAGACAACTGTCTAAAGAACGAATCTTCAGCTCTAAACTTCAATGACCCAGTTTCAAATATCAATATGTGTTGTCTGTAAATGCCCATTCATTTTCATTAGTGATGTGTTTCCTCCTTGGCATATTGTATGCCTTAAAGACAAGGGCTTATAGGGTCTTTTCTATAATAACTGCTTATGGAGAAATCAGGGATCCTAAAAATCATCTAGTCCAAACAGATGTAGAAATTAAAGTGCAGTAAGTCCACATGAATAATATGCCGTTGTGGAATAACTAGAACTAAAAGCATGTGTCACCTCTCTAGGAAAGAGGAGGGCCTTATAAATCAACTCACATGCAAACTAGGCGATAAAGGGACAAGGCTTGGGTTGAGGAGAAGGGACAATCCTTTCCCATTGTGAAGTTCAACTGGGGATGGTCCCAGGAAAAGCAAACGCAATACTGACTGTTCTTATAAGAGAATGTTCTTCTCTTTTATATGAGAGACGGAAATAATATTTATTGTTTTGTATCAGAAACTTCTGCATTATTTGTTTTGACCTTTGACAACCTTATGCAACCTGTTTGAGATCATTTTTACCCCTATTCTTAGATGAGGAGGCTGAGGTTTAGCATGCTGTAACTTGCTTCAGCTCAGCAGGCTAGGAAGTGGCAGAGCAGGGATACAAGATTTGGTCTAACCTCAAAGCCTGTGACCTTTTTCTCATGCCTTGCTGCCCCTTACAGCTCTCCTAGGGTCATGACTTCTCATTTGAGGGCATGTAAAATAAATTTGTATTTTAGAAGACCATCTTTCTCTAAGTTACCATTGAGTCTTAGGTGGGGATCTATTGAGAAGAGGAACTCATATCAGAAAGGGTCTTGTTAGAGAGGCTGTAAGATGGCCACTGGGAGAGTCAGTGTTCTCTTACCGCTCACACAAAACCAGAAGTAGAAGCTGAAGAGCAGAGGCATTCTGACTTTCTAGATCGCACTCTCTCCTCACTTCTTAGGCCCACATTTTTCGTCTGTGGGAGAAATCCCCCAAAATATAATAAGTTTCTCATAAGTGACCAAATCATTCTGGATTTTGGAACTGGGCTGGCAATCTTGGAAGATCAAACAAAGTATTAAATAATTTGGTAACTCTTGATGTCACTAGAACTTGAAGTATGGGGGAGGGGAGCATTTTCTTCCTTGAAGGATTTTTCTCCGTTCTTCTACTTCTGGTTCTGGACAGCGTAAAAAATACAAAAATACTCTCCCCAAAGAAGGGTTCAATTTCAGCTGCAAATGTCTTCAAAATGACTCTAAATGAGGTCCAACTGGGTCTCAATTTGGCCTCAGGTGAAGCAATGATCATACCACGATATAGGTAAAAGGTTTGGGGAAATTCTAGCACTACATGATCCAGTTTTGTTTAAATATTATTTTCTGTGGATAGGACATTGTTTTGCCTTGTCATAGATATTTCCAGATTGATTCATTACCAGGTTACTTCAGGATAACTACTCAAAGGTACATTAGATGGCTGTTTCTCTATATCTCATAGTATTCCTCATACGGTTCTCACCAACTCCTATTCTTTTTTTCTTTTTCTTTTTTTTTTTTGCCTTGACCCACTTCATCTAATCTACAGAAAGAAGAAAATTCTGGAAGGTGTGTATTAGCTATTTCTTGAGGGATATAATAAATATATAGACCCATTCAGTTAGTTTCTTTGGCTTTTACAGAAGTGCTGGCAGCTCCAATACTCTCAGGTTAGATATTTGACAAAAACTATGCTAAGGTTTGAAAGGGTCGTAATGTATGAAAAAGAAACATCTTGTTAGAAGGAAAACTTTTTACCATATTGCAAAAATGAAATTTTAAGACTACCCATGTGTGTGTATGTGTGTGTGTGTGTGTTAAGACCTTACAATCTTTGTCTATATATCCTTCTTTCTCTCAAATCAGCTGATTCTATTTGTGACATTAGAGACAAGATAGTGGCTGAGAGTGTTTATTTGAAGTGCCTGAATACTGGTTTCCCTACTGACCAACTGCATGGGAAAGTTATCAACCTCTCCAAGCATTAGTTTTCTTATCTGTAAAATGGGGATAGTAATTTTTACCTGGTAGTATTATTAATGGAATTAACCAAAGTAGTGCATATAAAATGCTTAATATAGCACCTGGCATACAGTAAGCCCTTCATACATACTATTAATTTTTTATCACGGTAAAATACACATAACATAAAATTTACCATTTAAATCATTTTGAAGTGTTTATATGAGTAGTTCTGTGGCATTGAGTACATTCAAATTGCTGTGCAACCATCATTACTGTTCATCTCCAGAATGTTTCCATCTTCCCAAACTAAAACTCTGTACCAACTATTCCACAACTCCCATCCCCTCTCCCCACCAGCCCCTGGCAACCATCACTCTATTTTCTATCTCTATGAACTTGACTTTTATATGTATTTAATATAAGTGGAATTATATAATATTTGTGTTTTTGTGACTGGGTTATTTCACTTAGCATCATGTCTTCAAGGTTCATCCATGTTGTAGATGTGACAGAATTCCCTTCCTTTTTAAGGCTGAGTAATATTCTGTTGTATGAATACTTACATAGTATTATAATAGTCAAAGGAAGCTCTATTCCACTCACTGAAAAGTGGGATTTTATGCACTAATGGCTTAGACACTGCTTCAGTGGGGATCAGCATCTTTGCTGCTCATACGATAAGAAATGTAGGCTTATGAATTTGGAGTAAAATCCTAGGATCACCTCTGAGCCCTTCTTTTCTCGACCAGCATATACAAAGTTCCCATTAGCATACACCTCACTTTCTATTCAGAGGAGCAAGACAAATATTTATGTACTCTGATACAGGCAGACAGAAGAAAGATTTGGGGTAAAGAAGTAGGGAGAATTTTGAAAAAAAAATCTGAAATTTAGTGTTAGAACAAAAATAAGAATAAGAAAGAGAAAGACCAGATAGAAAGAATGGGGCAAGCTACAGGGACAGATTGTATTATCCAAAGACGGTTGCACCAACAACTCCCATCTCATACACTCTTCTTATGATGTGGTGTTGACATTCCTCCACCAAGAGGTGAGGTTTATTTCCTCATACCCTCAACCTGGGCAGAACTTAGTAAATGCCTTACTAATAGAATATGATGGTAGTGACTGTATATGACTTGTGAGCCTTGGACAAAAAAGCATTACATGTTTCACCTTGGATCACTCAAGCAGACTGGTAGAAAGGCACTAAGGCCCCCAGCCTAGAGCCAGCACCAACATGCCAGCCGAGTGAGTCAGCCATGTTGGAAGTACATATTCCAGCTCCACTCAAGCCTTCCAGTTTTCAGATGACTGTAGACCTAATGAACATATTACTACAACCTTATGAGACTCCAAGTGAGAACTGCCCAGTTGAGCTCTTCTCAAACTAACAAAAACCATGGAAAATTAGTGATTATTGTTGATTTAATCCACTTAGTCTTGGGGCATTTCATTATGCAGCAATTGATACCTAATATAGTTACCTTCTCTTGCCATTCATCCTTACACCATGATGGGCATAAAGCAAGGGTTCCTTTGAGAAGACTGACTCAGAGGCACCCAAAGTGAAGCAGGTACCCAAGCAGCCAGGGCCAGTGCAGGCCGACTTCAAAGTCCTTTACTCCCATGAGTACATCACAGACAGGTGAAGTGGGCAGCTAGAGTCTGAAGTGGAATATTTACCCTCAGGAATTTATGGCCTGATCGTTGGGACATCAGCATACATACATGGACTATTTAAAGAATAGATAAAAATGTATATTTATAAATTCAACAAGTTTCACTATGCTCAGCAAAGGAGAGTAAATCTTGGTTAGACCAGAGGGGAGAATCTTCCTAAGATGGACTGACAGTTTCTAGGTCCTTACAACACACAGGCCTCCACCCTTTCCAAGGTGCTCTAATTCAGAACACAACTTTCATAGTGGTTTCCACAAACCCACAGGAGCATCCTTGTCAATGAACAGTCCCAGAATATTTCTCCATAATGGAGTGTTTTAAAGAAGAGAAGAGCTTCACATAATGAGTGAGTTGAGCAGTGGGCTGGGCTTTGGCTTGGGGGTTGAGATTTGGATTCAAGTCTTGACATGTTCACAAACACTGAGTGTGACTTTCAACAAGTCCCGTGAACTTCAGAAGTTTTTACTCTGTGAAATGGAGATTTTAGCCAATGTCTGAAGTTTTTTGCAGCTCTATGACTCGATAATTTAGAAGATATTCTTGCAATGAAATGTCTCCCCAGTTACTAGCTATGTCTGTTCATTGAATGTCTATACACTCTGGGGCATATTTCAGTGAACTTCTAGAACTCAAGTGGGCATGGCATTCGGGAACACTAAACAAAGGAATCAATTAAAAAACAAATAGTCACACTTCTCTTTAAACAGAAGGGTATTCTGCTTAAACTCTTTTAGTCTTTTGTTCATAAATACTGGCACATGTCAGAACATTGCTTGAAAAGAATTTGTACCTTGTGCTTAGAGTAGAATACAATTATGTTTCTGTTCTGTTTCCTTAAGTACATTGTTTACCAACTCACAACTTGAAGTCACCAATCCCTGTGGTTCTCCCTCACATACCCCATCTTGGGCAATTGATTTTGGGTCAGCCTGGCTGGGTTTGCCTATTGCTGGCCTTGAATGCCTAATGAGGTTGCTCACTGCTGGTGGGGAGGATGCGGCAGAAGTGTGGAACTGTCAATGATGGATTTACTGACCCAGCTCTTGCAGCTCAGTAATAATGCTGAGTTTGGGCAGTAATGAAAGTTGGAAATGATGGGTATACTCCACGTTAGGGTACTATTGGGAAACTTTCTTAAATGTCTCCTAAAAACAAATCTGCACTGCACACCAGACAGACATGAAACCAAGATTTATTAAAATACCCATAGCATACTTACAATTGGAAGCCATGAATGCAATTCTCTGCAAATTCCAAAAAAATAGAGTTCTATCTCTTGAAACAAATTAACAGAGGTATCGACAGATTAGGATAAATATAATCTATCACAGAGATAGAATTCTTTGAATAGACAATCTACAATTTCTAACCAATATATATTATGTACAAAAATACACTTGATGTGGTGACCAAGTAGTGTCAAGGAGGAAAAAAATACACACACACACACACACACACACACACACACACACACACAGGCACACACACACATATTTTCACTATGTACAAATCAATATTGGTTCCTTCACCTTTTCTTTTTAAAAATAAATACTTCATTTGGTTGCAAATAACATTTACAAATTCAAACAATGAGCATTTCCAGCTTTGAAAGAATTAAATATGCAAACAAATTAGAAATACATATTTTTAAAAATTTAAAGGGAAAAAAATACCTGAATCCAATTAGCTTATTACATTAAAAAAATATCCATGTAAGGTAAGGTTTCATGTCTTTAAAGTGCCTTCTCATTTCTCAAACTGCCTTCATTATTGCTTAAAATCCTTTAAGAAGTTTACACCTATAGATTGATCTAATATACTTGAACAGAAAATCCAGTGCTTTTGCACATCAAATTGTTGATTATTTGGGACATGCTTATACTTTCTTTTCGTGCTTTCAAGAGTCTAACAGTTACTGTTGATCTGAAAACGACCACAAATTGTCAACATTCTGATCCAGGTTCATGTAGATGTTTGAATCATGAGTAGTAGTAAGACTGAGGTGGCAATAAAAAGCCTATGACTCAAAATATTTGCACAGAATTTAGTCAATTTGTCCAGCAGCATAGAAAAGTTACTATGAGCTTTAAAAATTTAGTCTTATGCATCATAATGGGTGACCTGCACTGATCTATAATTTATCAAAAGAATGGCCCCAGTTAGACAGTTTTAAAGTAAAATCTATGAGAAATCAAGAAGGACGAGAACAACCCTGCCCTCAACCTTCTTAAAATAAAGTAGAATAAAATGAAAAAGAAATGCATTTTCCATCTCTTTTATGGATTTTCCCCTCTCTGCCTAAGTGATGAGGTGATGCTGACATTAACAAGAGGCAGTCACAGCAGTGTGTCTCCGTCGGTGACAGCACAGTGCCCTGTCCAAAGGGCTGGGAAATAGAGCATAAGGTGTGAGAGGAGAGAGTGAGAGCTCAGGGAGGCATTCGGCTGTCTGTGAGGGAGAGGGGGGAAAAAGAGGTGGGTCCTGGGGAAACCGTAACAGTAGAGGGAGAAAAAACCTAGCTGCAGGGTGTGAAGAAGGGGAGGCCGAAGCAGATGTATTCAAAGGAGCAAAGTGAAGTGGTGCTAGATGCCAAAATGACTTTTGGGCAGGCATAGAGTAAACAGGAAGGTGCAATGACAACCAACCCCAGGAAAATGAGTCAGAGATTTAATGGTGTTATTTCAGCAAGCGTAGGCCGGTGTCATTGGGGTACCTGATTTTTCAGCCCGTTGTCAGGCACTGACCAATATGAGACACTGGGCACTCCCATTTTTTGCCTAATACAGATTCCTTGAATTTCCGTTGAATGGCCACCCATGACACAACCATGGCAAAAATCACCAGCTCCCTAACAATGCATTACATCAGCCAAATGTTGCACCCTGGCCTTGTTCAAATTGCCCTTCTCCCGTGTCCTACTTGTATCCCTCATCCCAATGGCTTGCGATCTCATAAGGCAGAATGAAGACACCTAGCTGCATGGAGCAAACGCATTTTAGGAAGCAGTGTCCAGGGTGTCGCTAAGAATATTAAACCTTAAAGGACTTGAGATCATTTACATTTGTTAGGCCTGATTCCTATTAGGGTGTTGACTGATTTCACTTAGGTTCTGAGCACGTAGTCCAGCCCTCATTTTCCAGGCCAAAGCATGATTCCCTAAATCCAAGTCCAGGGGCACGCTGCTTTCTGCACTCGTCTAAATTAAAACTCAATGAAAGGAAGACTATAATGAAACAATGATGTTTTCTTTAAAGAGTCTTAAAAATTATTTGAATTTTAATTTTAAAAGTTTCTGCATTTTTTAGGAGTATCTTAGATTATTTCTTTAAAGAGAAGTCCTTTTTAATGCTTATATTCTTTGAAGATTACATATCCTCTTAGGGTCATATTATTTGTGTCTTGAGAAATTGAAGAATTACAGAATTATAAAATTAATAACTTGGAATAGGCCTATTTCTCTAGTAGACCTAAAAATCCTATGTGTGTCACCCTGGGCACACAGAAGAATTGTCACTAGACTTTCCTCATCATTCATGGATTTGTTTCCAACGACAATGGATGTCTTTGGAGGACTATGCAGATTGCAGTCTCTGGGGCTGAGACCATCTATGTTATGTCTTGGTGGTCAGATGTGAAGAAATAAAATTATAGCTAGGAACACACTGCCAAGAAGAAAGGGAAAATATTAGCTCAAACCTATCTAAAATGTAAAGAATTTGAATCACCTTCTAGTCTCTTATTGAGAATATAGGTTTTTTTTTGTATGCTATATACTCATTTTTAAATATCTCATAGAAAAAACCTGGAATTCAAAATTCATCCCAAAAGTTCCCAGAGAGTTGTTCCTTCCTGAACATATATATCTATGGTCCATGTATGGGGAGGTAGAGAGTAATTCCCCTGTAAGCTCAGTAGTCTACAGGACTAGACTTTCATTTTGGAAAGCTGACCCAGATGAACAAACAAAAATATAGTTGTTTCATGAGACAAGAATGGGAGCAAGCCCTGGAAGAGAACAAGGAAGGAAAGTAGGTACAGCTTTGCCCAAGATGCTGATGAGCTACTGAGAGTACATGCTGAAACACTTGATTTCTTAGTTAATGTCCTAAGTATAACACACTGGCAGCTCACATTATATATGGGGAGAAATATTCATTCTCTTTAAAGGTATTTTCAGTTTCAAAGACAAAGAGCCCCTTGGTGTCTGTACAGGTAGAATTTAGGAAAATGCTCATCCTACGAAACAGCCTAGGTTGGTAGAAGGTTGTTGACTCTATGGAGAAGAATTCCAAGTTCTTTGGAGTTGAATTTCTGCTGGAAACTATGGGGTCATTTGCATTTTGCTAGTCCAATGCTATTAAATTTCATGTAAAACATTAAAAAAAAATAGCCCACAGAAGTATCCGGATAAGATTTTAGAAAAGAAGAGTTTAGAGATTCTTAGTATTAAGAGATTTGTTTTAAAATAGAAAATTATATGAATGTAGGTGGAATGTAGAAGAATAAACTAATGGCTTTCGTGACCACTTTCATATAAAAATCTGAGATTAAGTCAGTCTTCTCCAGATCATAGAATGGAGAAGAAATTCATGAACAGGTACTTCATAGATGTGATATGCAATAAAGTCTGGAGTGCATTTAAGTTGTTGTCTGAAGTGAACCATCATACCAGAGAAGGGAAGGAGGAGAAGGAAAAGGTCCTCTAAGTTACTTTCTATCACCAGTGGGGTTGGGAGAGGGGCTGGGGTTAGACGGGGAGTGAATCCAGTAAGGTCTATTTGGGGGCAGCCAACCTACTGAATGAGGTCTGGTTTACTTCCCTAATCTCTTTGTTGGTAGAAACAGCATGGGGACTTAAGAGACAGAGTGAACTAGCTGCGATATTAACATCTTCACATTTCCAAGTAAGTTGTCAACTACACAAATTTCCCACATGCTAAGTTTATATCACGGTATTGGTTAAGAGTCTGGGAACAAATAAGACTACTGAATTGGCTTCAAGTTTTACATGTTAAAGCTTTCTTGAATTAACTAGTCCCAGCAATGCGTTGCTCTGGAGGGTTTGGTAGATTGCCCATTACTTGGGAGGGGAAATGAAGAATTGTGAAATTAACACTCAGTGCTTTTAACAAGGTGTCAACAATTGATGGGTGTGCCGAAATGACACAAAATGGGCCTCTCAGTCACATATTGCTATGTAACGGAGACTAGTTACACCTGGATTCAATTGCTAATGGAGTTATAAATACTAGTATGTGAGTATGTGAGTCTAAAGGAGCCAGATATGCCGAGGCCTGTTTCTTAAGGTGCTTTTCTTCAAGTGACTTCTGCACTAATAATAGAGAAGATTGCAAGCAGTTGGATTATTTTTCTCTACAGCTAGAAAATAAAAATATATCCAACAAGTTATTTGCATTTTGGAAAGGCTAAAAACTATTCATATTTTTCAACTACTATTTAGTTTGGCCACACTGGCCTATTTCTCGTGTTGCAGATTTCTTCATGATGAGAAAGTAGCTGACATGAATGAAAGTTTGTGTCTTTATTCAATCCACTCTCTTCAGTGGTATTGTTCTTAAAAGTACCCTATCTAATATATGAAATGTAGTACAGTATGCTGGGTGTTCCACACATTTATAAACTGCTCTTAAGAGAGCCCAGAATAAGGAAATTTTAATGGTCTAGCACTTCTTTCACTACATCATACCACTTCTCCTTGTATGTGACTTTTTCAAAAATAAACTCACTGGATTTCACTACATGTCCATTTTTGTGATCCAGAAACTAATCAACTAATTTGTGGTTTACCAAATCGGCTGATGTTTTCATTTTCCCTTCTAGCTCTTGGTTTTTTTTCTTTCTTTTTTTCTTATTAGAACAGGCGGGATCAAAGAAAAATGAAGCTCAAATCTAACAGAGTTCTTCCTGGCAATTCTTAAAGACAACTTAAACTACTTCATAAAATCGTACATTTGGATCAGATATCTAGGGGGGAAAAAAAGTTATTTTTTGGACTTCTTCCCTCTCTTTAACTCAGAAAGACCTAAACTGGTTTGTTTAGGGGAGGACAGGGTATGACAAAATAGACCAGTTTAGGATGTCAGGGAATAAAGGTGCTCCCCTGCCAAGGTTACAGTTTGGTTGCTGGGTAAGAGGCTGCAGGTCTGCGTTGCTGATTCCCCGTCACACACTGACTAGGTGTTGTCTGCTGAGCTGCAGCAGGCCATGATCCACATGAATGACACCAGGCAAGGGAGAAGGAGAAATAGAAACAAGAAAACATAACAGTCAAGAAAGCCAGAATATAGTTAGAGCAAAAACTCCCCCATTGCAGGCAGTTTAATCTATGGGGAGATGTGCAAAAATACGCTTACACCTCTTCTGCCACATCCGATCCTGGTCCTTGGAAGAGCCAGACTGATGACTATCTTTGTGGAGGTTCCCAATATCACCAAAGAGTTTTATTCCTTCCTTCAGTTGCTCCAGTTGCTCCAGCCAGTGTATGAGCTTTTGATTTAGGAAACACCTTTCCTTATGGTGCTTATGGACAAAGAGGGTGCCTAAGGAGGCTCAGCAGAGGTGCAGCTTCTATTGTCCACACCGGGGGCATGGCACCCAATCTGACATTGAATTCCTCAACCATGGGGCCTGTTTTGGCTACAACATTTTAAGATGTAATAGCAACACTGGGTTTCCTTATCCTACGCTTCAGATTTCAGAAATTCCTCCTCCAAAATTCCTAGATAGTTGCAGCAAGCATTTCAAGAGACATCATAGACGTCAACTCAAGTATTCAAAAGGCAACTGCTGCAAAGCAGGTCCATCACCCATGACTGCTGGGGCTCCACCAGCATATTCATCCATTTCTGCTTGGCCACACTTTCCCACCCCCCTTCCACCCCAAAAGTTGCCTCTTCTTGGGTTAAAAGCCATACAGCACACCATCTTCTAACCTGATTTTTAATACCTCACAGGCCTGCTGTTTTTTTACCTAACATGTTTATATCATGCTCTGGTGTAATATATGACATACTTGTGTGCTCTAGGATGATGCCAATTACTCATGCAAGAATCTGAACTGCTATCCAATTGTGCCCTCAGGTTGAATGAATCTTAGTTAGGAAGAGAAGATGCTGTTTCTAAGTTAAGGTTTCTCAGAGTCTGACTAGTAAGTCAGATGTGCATGTCTGGTTAAACACAGAGTAGCAATACTCTCCCTCTCATTCAGGGGGCGCTTAGAACACCCACTTAAACCATGCTTACCTCATATGCCTAAGCTGCTGAGTGGTACTCTAACTACTTCCTTTTCATGAAAAATGTAGAGATGACTGTTGCATTTAACACAATCTCAACATGCATTTTAGAGGAATCATGGAGGGTCCCCAGGTTATCTTAGACACCTCGAAACTCTTGTGAACCTTTACTGAGTATCAACCTAAACTGGAAACGAAGAATGTGTCAACAATCCAGTACTTGTGTGGAACTGGGAGGGGGCATCCAAATACAGAATACAGGATTCAAACTGGGTGAAAATAATGGAAACCCTGCCCTGGTGTCTAATATGCTAACAGACTATTTTACCATCTTACAAAATCACAAGGTTTCCCTAACAGAGGCAGGCAAATTTCACTCTTTAGAAATAGTTACTTAACTGCCAATTTTTAGTCAGTCCACGAGGATGAAATCCAACTTGGGCTGCTTTTGTCTAGCTCTCAAATTAAATGTATCCACTCATTATTCTTCAGCATTGGTACCCTGAGGGCTTCTCCTTGCAGGATTATGTGGCCAAAGTGACAGTCTTGCTTATCGTCAGTGATTTTATTTGTGAGCATCTTACTCCAGGACCTGAACTGTACAACAGTGACTCCACAGAAAGCCACCTGCTGCTGTCTCCCATTGCGTCTATAAGGACCATAAGGATCTCCACTTATGTTGGTCTCACTGAATTCAAAGTTGATTCCCCAGGCATGGGCAAAACAGGCTCTTTTCTTTTGCACAATAGGACTAGAAGGAATGTCACAGAGCCCAGGGTGGCTGCAAGTGGAATTTGTTTTAAATCGATGAATTCCTTAGGTTTTCTTCACAGTTAAGTGAAAATGAAGAAACCCTATAAGAAAGCAGTATGAAAAGCTTCTTGCTCACAAGCAACGTCTTTTAGTCATGTAAGTTCCTTACCAGCTTTTCTATTTTACTTGTCTCATCCTTCTATTTTGAATTGGAAAAACAAACAAACAAACAAAACCCAACTATGTTACTATATTCCCTTTCTTTTGAATTGTTAGAAAAGGTGGTTAGCACCTGCATGAATATGGCTTCGGAGACTTGATTTGATCCTGACTATACATTCTAGATTCCAGGGATAGATGCGATATTAGGATATGGTGCTGCTTTAATTGGCTGAATCTATTACAAGGTCCCTGAGAGGACTGATAACTGGCAGGCATTTCCTGCGTAGACACTCAGGCACCTGGCAAGTTGAGAGGTTCTGGGAAGGTCTTGGGGGGAAGGGGCAGGCCACACACCGCAGCTAGATTGGGAAGGGTTAGTAGGTTGTTGCCCATCTCTAGACTGTCCTCCACCAACTGCAGGTGAAAGCTCGGTCTTTCTCCCTTCAATGCTCAATGATAGTCTTTGATCTCATTCTCAATTCATCCCTAGCCCCTCTTCTGCCCTCACAAGATAGATTCATTTTCCTTGTGACTCAAGGGACAATGGCCATATCAGCTCCCGGGGTATGAGAAAGCTGCCTATGCATGATATTCCACTCAAAGTTTAATTTAACGTAGTCGCCTTCTTTGTATTTGGATGCAGAGAACTTTTTTCTGCCCTTAATTTTTCAGACATCAAAGACCCCTGCTTCACCCTTTGTCACATGCTGGTAAAAGACTGTGAGTAGCATTTGCTCTCCTGTCTGGAAACTGCCTCCTGGGGTTAGAGGGAGAGGTCCAGCCACACACAGTCCCAGAACATGACATAGGGCTCAGCTGCATGTCAACATGGCTTTCACGAACATTCCGAAATGTGAAATGTGCTCTGTTACTGGGTCACTTGTCCAAGCAGCTGCTTTGACCCCAAGTCTGTCCCTGCTCATGTATCACTGTTTCTTCTGGGAGAAGGGGTTTGGGATCCCTGCTGGTTCAGGAAACCATAATGAACTGACATAAAAACAAAAAGACTGGGTCTCACTTAATGACTGACGTCAACTCCCTTATCATAATTTGTTCTCCAGGATGAAGTTTATGGCCATTTAACCCCTTCTCCACCCATGTATAATTCCATTTTCTCTCCTTTCCATTACATGAACAACAACAAGGAAATAACCATTTCTCTCATCTGGGAAATACATAGTCTTAGATGTCTTAAAAAATAGTTTTGGTAAGTTTCAACATTTTTTGTTGAGAACGATGCTTTAGGATCTTGCTGCAATAGGATCAAAATCAGGATCAATAATCAAACCAGCAGTGTGTAAAGGCTTGAACTCTTTCAAGGCAACTGTCATAAAAGATCTTTTTCTTCTGTCACAAATTTACATGTATCAAGCTTGGACTAGAAAGCTTGAAATTCTCCGCTTTTAAAACAATTTGGAAAATCTTGGTATTTCTTCTGGTCGTATAACAAAGCAGACTAACGACCTCTACAAGAAACAATTATCAAATACTCCTGCAATGTTCTCTTAAGCAGCTTTTCATTGTTTCTGCAGCTTAACAAGGAGCTTCTTTAAGAAGGCACGGGGTGCTCACTGCAGATGACCTCAGGAAGCGATGAGCAAAACAAACATTTAGTAACGTGTCTTTCAAGAACTTCCAGCAGCACTGGTGTTGGATCATGCAAGGTACTAAGCGTCTCACTCATCATTTTCAGGTGTCTGCTTCAGTTGGTGGTCACACTGGCTTCCTTCTGACGCAGTCTTTCTTTCTGTTGTTTGAGATGAAAAATGAATTTATTATTATTCTTTTTTCTAAATTTTCATCTTGCTCAAATTTTGAATCATTTCTCAAATTTTGGTCTAGAGTGTTGAGTAGAATTGTACCAAACACCCGAGAAATGCGAGCATTGCTATCCTCCTTTCCTGAAACCTGTCCCTGCCAATCTATCACCCTTACCCTACAAAATACAAACAAAATGAATAAGCAGCAAACCAAAATGAATAACCATCCAAGTATATCCATCTGAAATACCAGCCTTTATCATGCCAGGCCGTTGTTCTGTGACAGACGTGTCAAACTGAAGTGTTACTGAGACTCCTCCTATTCCCATCTGTGGCTCACTGCTGCAATTAGGAACTGCTCAAGGAATAGTTTCTAGGGAATCTAGACATGGAAAGTCAAAACAGAAGATGACCAGATTCAGTCTACGCACAGTGGCAGGAGCTCCCACTTGTCCATGGAGCTCCCTGATGTTCTGCTCTGCTGGCCCTAAGCTTCCCTCCCAGGGACAGCCTTCTAATGGGGAAAGGCAGGGAAGCCTGTTGGCATGATATAAAAATAAACTAGAGAAACACGGACGCTCACTGTTTCTAGGACTTTAAAGAAGTAAATATATCAAACATAGTCAGGATGGGTGTGTCTGTTTCTAGGGGCGGGCAAATAGGGGGCTAAAAAAGAAATGGGAGAAGTCCAGTCTTTTGGGAAGAGCAGATGCGAAGAGAAGCCTTTGAGGATGGAGCCTCGGCTGCTTGTGATCTGTGACGTAGGACATTGCAGTGAATTACTATATTGGCCTGGATGTAAACTTGAATTGATGAGTTTTATTAAATACCCATCCTGAGTTTGGACCCCATTCCTGACTTGTGAAATTGAATCAGGAATCGGTTTACAAACTCTTCCTTAATTTCCAAAAACCAACCAAACAACAAAACAAACAACCCTAACAAGTGGAGGATCACAACTGGGAGCTTGCTCACTGTGGGGGTTACCTATAAAAGAATGCCAGAGTAAGCTCACTGTTTCCCCTTTGTCCACAGGGCTGAGTCCATTCTCTCTGCTCCTGAAAATAAGGCTTGACTATAAAAAGTTAGGATAGAGGCCCAAATAAGAGGCCTGGGGAAAGGGGGAAAGGCCAACGAAGGAGGAAGATAAAAATTAGGCTTGAGCCAAAATCATAGGAATGAATGTAGTGAAGACGCTGTCAGCGGGCCCAGAGGTCATGTGCATTCAGGTAGGGGCTATGCGCACTTACTGTGGCTTCTCCTGACCAAGCTGCATGGCTCTGACTGCACCATTTCTCACTCAACACTCATGTAGTAGCTGCTGATGGGATTGATATGAGAGAGAGCATTGTCCATCAACAGAAATAATCTCACTTTCTAATTCATGCTCCCTTTTAGATTGTCAAAGGATTTGAAGCAGCTGGCAAAAGTACTTGTGGCACAAAAGGATAAAATAAGTAGCTGTGGGAGATCAGGGCCTAGGGAGGGTAGGATTTGAAAATCAGAGTGAGGAGAGTGATAGTCCTACTTAAACTCATTGCTATTCCCCAACGCCAGGTCAATCAAAGCTGCCGAAATGTGGCATGACAATAAAAAGAGCTAACACTTATTGAGCTCTTCTTATATGCTAGGCACTTTACATGTCTCTTCTCAGTTTCCTCAAAATAATCCTAAAGCAAAGGTAGTATTATTTCCCTCTCTTCACCAAAGAGGGAGAAGTAACTTCACGAAGGTTTTATAATTAGTAAGTGGCTGAGTTGGGATTCGAACCCTGTCACCTCGTGTTCCTAACCATTTAGTTATTCTGACTATGTCAGGAATGAATGATTCATTCTCATCCTTCCTGAAAACAGGACTGTGAGGACAACTTCTCACAGCTAGGAAATCTGACAAGACTGCTAGTTTCTAGGACAGGGAGAGACATCAAGGAAACCAGAGTCTAGTGCTGGTTTTTCTTATCCATTTGTGAAATGATTTTGCACCTCAGTTTTCTCAGCTATCAAAAGGGATAAACCCGGGTCAGCCAAGTGGTGCATTGGTTAAGAGGTGGCTTGGGACGCCAGCTCTGAGCAGCAGGGCCCCGGTTTGGATCCCACATGGGGGTCAGTGACACTGCCCTCTACAGCTAAGATGATGAACAACAGCTCAACCTGGAGCTGGGCTGCGGTGAGTCTCCGGCGACGGCGTAGGCTGCAGCCCTGCTGCAGTGCGCTGCCGTGAGCTACCGTATGTGGCTGGCAGCCAGCGTGAGCAGCTGGCAGCCGGTGTGAGCTGCCAAGAGCCGCTGTGA
>NW_017731480.1:3010358-3013419 GCF_001890085.2 Hipposideros armiger
GGATCCCATATATGAGGGCCAGTGACACTGCCCTCTAGGGCTAGGCTGCAGCCCCTGCTGCAATGGGTTGCCATGGGCTACTGTAGCCAGCAGCCAGCTTGAGTGGCCAGCAGCGCTGTGACTGGCTGTCCAGAGGCCGGTGACTGATCTGCCTCAGCCGGGAAGAGCACAATGATAATACCAACATGGGCCAGTGAAGCAAAGTCCTCCACAACTAGACTGAAGAGCAAAATAACAGCAACTTTTCTGTTCCCCTTCCCCTGATTCCCCAGTGCTGTTCCTCTCTCCCAATTGCCCAATATAAAAAACAAGGGGGGGGGGGATAAACCCTACCCCTTTCTTTAACAGGGAAAAGGAAATGATGAGGGTGAAACACTTACACATTTCAGGAGAAAGGTTCTTTGAGGTAAGGTGGATGGATCATGACATGGAGTGGGGTGTGAAAGGGCAAGTGACTCAATTGGTTTATCAGGCAATGACCTTTGTTGAGTACACTGGGAGAACAACACATGAGCTGTGTTTTGTTCCTTACTCCTTCCATATGACCTGCCATTTCCCTGAGTTTTATCCTTTAAATCCAGAAACACTTCTGGGTACACCTCAGTTATAATAAAAATCTTGAGGTTATGCTGAAAATGCAACTCACCAGACTAGCTGTGGGATTGATTTTCTTTGTCTCCACTTTCTTCTCTGCCGTCAACTTGCTGACTGATTCCTGAGCCATTTTCAATCTGAAATGGAGAGAGGGTGTGGGGGTGGGGGATAGAAGAGAAGGGAGCAGGAAAAAGGAAAGAAGAAAAAGGAAGAGGGCAGGTTAAACAGAGGTTCAAATGATGTTGAATTAACCAATCAACAGTTCAGAAACACAAATAATGTTTTTTTCAGTGCTTTCAAACTCTAATTAGGTGTGAAGATACATCTGTGTTATCAATAGTAATTTACCTTCACTGGCTGAGAGGTTCACCTAGATGACTTTGGGAAGACTGTGTTTTTTGTGACCAACATGGGAACTTCTAATCTACAGAAAAGTAGATGCATTCACTTTATTCTCATGTACACTTCAAGGCTATCTGGCTTATATTCCATTCAGCATATAATATGGAAACAATTTTGAAAACTGAAGTTTTCAGGAAACATGAAAACTAAAAATATTAAAATTCACTATTTCACATCAAGTGAAAAGACAACTGACAAAATGGAAGAAAATATATGGGAATCATGTATCTGACAAAGGACTTGTATTCAGAACACATGAAGAACTTTTACAACTCAAATAAAAAGACAAATTACCCAACTAAGAAACAGGCAGAGGATTTTAACAGACATGTCTACAAAGATAACATACAAATGGCCAATAAGCACAGGAAAAAATGCTCAACAATATTAGTAACCAGGAAAATCCAAATCAAAACCACAATGATATACTTTTTCACACTCACCAGCATGATGGCTAGACTCAAAAAGAAAGACAATAACAAGTGTTGGAGGTGAGAACTTGGAGAAATTGGAATGCTGATACACTGTTGATGTGATTGTAGAGTGGTGCAGTGACTTTTACAGTTTCTCAAAATGTTAAACACAGTTACCATATGATCCAGCAATTCCACTGCTAGGTACATAAATATATGTGTACCCAAGAAAATGAAAATATATATCCATACAAAAATTTGCATTTGAATGTTTATAGCAGCGTTATTCAGAAGCCAACAGTAAAAACAGCCCAAATTTCCATTAGTTGTTAAATAGGCAAAATGTGATATAACTACACAATAAAATGTTACTACCATATAAAGGAATAAAGTGCTGATACATGTTATAAAGAGCACAAACTTTAAAAGCATTAAGTAAAAGAAGCCAGTCACAAAAATTCACCTGTTAGAAGGACTGGTCAAGATGGCAGAGAAGGTAAACACTGTGCTGGCTTCATCTCATGACCACATCAAAGTTACAACTAAACTACAGAACAACCATCATTGGGAACTGCCTGAAGTCTAGACGAACAGAAGTGCTATAACTAAGGACATACAGAAGAAGCTGCACTGAGACTGGTAGGTAGGCAGAGACGAGGAATGGGATGGCCCCACATCCACATGTGGCAGTTAAAAATTGGAAGGGATATTTCAGCTGTGGAGGACCCCCTGAGGAGCAAGGTGTCCCAACCCAGGAGCCCAGGGCTCCAGTGCTAGAAAGAGAAGTCCTCGTAACTTCTTCCTGCAAAAACCAGCAGAGATTGTGGCTGAGTAAGAAGGTTGCTGGAGTCCCACGGATTCCTCTTAAAGGGCCCATGCATGGATTTACTCGTTGACGGACTCACTTGTTCTGAGTTCCAGAGCTGGGGCAGCAGTTCGAAAGAAGCCAGGGATATATGGGGAGAAAGTGAATTGTCTGGCTTTAAGGTGAGGGCTGGAGAGGCAGCTTTCTCCCAGACAGAAATGCTGGCAAAAGGCATTGTTCCTTTGTTGAACCCTCCCCTTCCTACCCAGCACATGCAAGTTGGTGCCATATCTGAGTTTCCATAAACCTGACTGACACCATTGGACCTGCCCTGGTGACTATTTGAGACCCTGTCCCACTCAACTTGTGGGTCCACCCAAGCCGCTTCCAGTGGCTTTTCTGTAGAAATGGCCTGTTTTGGTTCATGCTTAGGACTTTTCTAAAACCTCTCAAAAGGTTCAGAAACCCTAAACAAATAGCATCTGGCCTTCGTGAGCTCCATACCTCTTGCTAGCTGCTCCAAGCCTGTCACCAGTGGGAGCCGACCTTGGTTCATAGCTTAACCTGTACCAAGCACCTCCAGGCCTAGCACAAGTAGCAGTCATCTGCAGATCACTTTGTAGCTCACACCAAGTGGCCCCAGGAAGGGCACAGGCAACAGCTGAATTGGCCTGCAACAGAACACTTCCAAAGAGGTCCCAGAGCCAACACACCTGGCGGCCAGCTTCACACCACACCAGAGCACTACCTAACCACCTCCACAAATGACACACCCAAGGGCAGACTGGGCAGGCACTAGAGCCTTTCTCAAGTGAATCCTACTCTGTAGGGTCAGCCCCTGCACAAC
>NW_017731480.1:3013949-3034582 GCF_001890085.2 Hipposideros armiger
GATCAAGCTGGCATTTAGAAAATAAGGTAGCAAAAAATATCCAATCAAAACAGCAAAAAGAAAAAAGAATCCAAAAAATTGAGGAGAGCTTAAGGGTCCTCTGGGACAACATCAAGCATACCAATATTCGCATCATAGGTTGATGATTGAAAACTTCCCTAACCTGGTGAAAGAAATAGACATATAAGCCCAGGGATCACAGAAAAATCTGACACACAATGAACCCAAAGTGGTTCACACCATAAGACACACCATAATTAAAATGCCAAAGGTTAAAGACAAGGAAAGAATCATAAAAGCAGCAAAAGAAAAGCAGGTAGTTACCTATAAGGGAGCTTCCATAAGACTGTCAACTGATTTCTCAACAGAAACTTTGCAGGCCAGAAGGGATTGGCAGGAAATATTCAAAGTGATGAGAAGCAAAGACCTACAACAAAGACTATTCTGCCCAGCAAGGCTATCAGAATTGAAGGACAGATAAAGAGCTTCCCAGACAAGAAAAAGCTAAAAGAGTTCATCATCACCAAACTAGGAATGTTAGAAGGATTTGTTTAAAAAAAAAAAAGAAAAAAGATAAAAAATATGAATAAAATGGCAATAACTACATATCTATCAACAATTACTTTCAATGTAAATGAATTCAATACTCCAATCAAAAGACACAGGGTGGCTGAATGGATCAGAAAACAAGACTCATACATATGCTTCCTACAAGAGACTCATTTCAAATCAAAGACATATAGAGACTGAAAGTAAAGGAATGGAAAAAGATATTTCATGAAAATGGAAACTAAAAAAACAGCTGGGATAGCAATACTTATACCAAACAAAATGTACTTTAAAACAAAGGCTATAACAAGAGACAAAAAGGATCCAGTAATCCCACTTCTGAGTATTTATCTGAAGAAACCCAAAACGCTACCTGGAAGGGACATATACATCCATATGTTCATTGTAGCATTATATACAATAGCCGAGATATGGAGGCAACCTGCATGTCCATCAATGGATGAATGGATAAAAAAGAGGTGGTACAGATAGGCAATGGAATATTACTCAGCCATAAAAAAGAATGAAATGTTGCCATCTGCAACAACATGAATAGACCTAGACGATATTGTGCTCAGTGGAGTAAGACAGAGAAAGACAAATGCCATATGATTTCACTAATATATGGACTCTAAAGAACAAGATAAATGAAAAACAAAACAAACTCATAAATATAGAGAACACATTGAGGATTACCAGATGGGAGGAGAGTTGGGATAGTGTGTGGAAAAGGTGAAGAGATTAAGAAATACAAATTAGTAGTTATAAAATAGTCAATAGAGGGATGTAAAGTATAGTATAAGGAATGTAGTCAGTAAGATTGTAATAACTGTGTATGGTGTCAGATGGGTACTAGATTTATCGGGTGATCACTGTGTAAGTTATATAAATGTCTAATATCATGTTGTACACCTGAGACTAATATAATATTGCATGTTGACTGTAATTGAGAAATGAAAAGTAATTTAAAAACAAAAAAAATCCACATGTTGTATGATTCCACTTATATGAAATGTCCAGAATAGGCAAATCCAGAGACAGAAAGTAGATTAGCAGTGTCAGGGGCTGGGGACAGGTGGGAATGGGAGAGACTGCTAATGGGTAAGGGATTTCTCCTAAAATTAGATAGTGGTGATGACTGCACATCCTTGTGAATATATTAAAATCTACTGAACTGCACACTGTGAAAGGGTAAGTTTTATAGTATGTGAATTATATCTTGATAATGCTGTTATAAAAAATTCATCAATTGAACAACATATTATTTCTTATTCATTGCATCAATTCAACAATATATTTCTTATCAGACTGGCAAATCTAATAGTCAGACAATATCAACTGTTATTGAGCATGTGGGAAAATGGAAGCTGCCAAACAGCTCGTGAGGGAGTGTAAATTGGTACAGCTGGCTTTAGCAATATCAAGTAAAACTGCAAACATTCTTACACTATGAGCCATCAACTTCTCTTCTAGGGAGATGTCCAAAAGAAACTATTATTAATAGTAGGAGTAGTTGTAGTAGTAGTTTCGGGTGTACAAAACTATGTAATAGTTATACATTTCACCCCTCACAAAGTGATAAGCCCCCTCCCCCAATCTATTGCCCCTCTGACGTCGTATATGTCTATTACAATTCCATTGACTCTATTCCTTATACTATACTCCACATCCCATGAATATATATGTATTAAGTTATAGTTGACATACAATATTATTCAGTTTCAGCTTCAGGTGTACAGTACAGTGGTCAAGCCTCTACACCATCCATGAAGTGGTCTCCCTAACAAGACATGAGTCCATCTGGCCCCCTAAAAAATATTTACAACATTATTAACTATATTCCCCAAACTGTTTTTCTATCCCTGTGGCAATATTGTAGTTACGTATTTATGCTGTCTAATCCCTTCCCCTTCTCCCTCATCCCCACTTCCTCCGAACTAGCAACCCTGTGTTTTTTCTGAGTTTCTGAGACTATTTCTGTTTACTTTGCTCATTTATTCAGTTCTTTAGATTCCACATATAAGTGAGATCATATGGTATTTGTCTTTCTCTGACTGACTTATTTCACTTAGCACCAAAATAAACTTTTATACACAGACACAGGACTTTCTCAGTGGTGACATATGCAATAATGAAAAACTGGAAACAACCTAGCGATTAGGTTCAGTAGGGTAATGGATAGATGATAATAGCAAATAATAATAGTTAACATTTATTGGGTGCTTAATCTGTGCCAGGTATTGTTCTGCCTTCTTTATTTGAATTAAACCATTTAATTCTCACGGCAATCCTTCTAAGATAGAAACTTTCACTATTCCTATTTTACAGGTCTTAACTACTTTGCAATACTACTTGGTAAATTCTATTCATTTAATGGGATATGGTATAATCATGAAAAGGAATGAACTAGATCAATGAGTTCAACAATTACAGAGAGCAGAAACATAATATTGAAAAAGTGAAGATTTCTGGAGAGGGATGTAGTGAAGAGGCCATGCAGCATGATGGTATAGTGCTCAGGTTCCTAAGCCAGGCTATGGGAGTAATTCCCAGCCCCACCGCTAATTAGCTGTGTGACCCTAGGCAAGTAACATCCCTGTGCATCTTGATTTCCTAAAAAAGGGGACAACGACAATAGTGTCTGCTACATAGAATAATTGAAAGGATGGAGATAGTACAGTTCTAGGCACAAAGCAATCGGTCTATAAATGTTCACATGCAGTATGCTACATTGTATATGTGTCTGTAAATCGTACCCACAAAACAGTATTTTTCACAGGTGCCTGCATGTGTGTATAAACATGCCTATAAACATCTATCTATATTTATATACAGGCTGGAAAGATGCTCACTAGTTTCATGACAGAGGTTATCACTAGAAAGACGGAAGAGAATGGTTTTGGAGGGTGGTACGTAGAATAATACAATTTCATTTTTATCTATAATGCTTCATTTTTTAATGAAGTTTTTCTTAAAGAATATGTGGCTAAATGTCAACGGTTAATTCTAGGTGGTGGGAATACGAGTGTGTTATATTATTCTTTGTATATTTCTTTAAAATTTTCTTCAAAAATTCAACTCACAGTCACTTGAAAAAAATGAACACACTTTTTCTTCAGGGCATCACATAAAAATCTTTTGCTCAACATTAATCACATACTTGTTTAATACTGAAGAAGCAGTTGAGTGTCTTAGCTCTTTACTTAGTTAATTTTATACAATTTACTTAAAACATAAGCTTAGTAATCCAATCTCCCAGTCCACATGCACAAATTCGTTACAATGAATTCAACATGTTGACTTGTGCATCAGAAGAGAAATAAAAATGAGACAAAGATGAGCAATGATTTATATAACCCAAGAAGAAATACATGTGCAAAGCTGCCCTGAGAATGGGCATTTCCCAACACTGCCATAGGTCTGAGTGTAAGCACCACACTGCCTACTAAGTTTTCCTGTTTGCAGCAATAACTATGATTACCCACACAGGGAAAGAATGCACTAAAAGGATCAAGCCCAGGTCAGGCTACATTGGAGATCTGACTATTAAGGGATTTGCAAAACAAGATGATGGTGCTGTTGATGAGGCCACAGCTTGTGGAGCATCTACTGGTCTTGGCTTTTCTCCAGCAAGGTTTGTTTTCATGGAGAACACGTATTAGTGACCCTTTCATCTCAATTCCATTGGAGTGGTTTGGAATTACTATTTCTCTCCAGGCTCCCTAAAATAGGGAACCTTTTTCTGATCACCTTTTGCTTTAGTAGTTCCTTTTTACCTCTGAATTCTGGTTTCTCCTTTCAGAGCTGGTCTTCTACCATCCTCCTGCTCAGCATCGCCGCCCTCACTTTCTGTATCCCTCAGCAGCCCTGCAACCACTCTCTATGTTCTCCAGATATCTGGGGATGCTGGTGGTTGAGGATGTAGAGGCAAGGGGGATGGGAGCCAACCTAAGGTCCTGTCCCCACTGTAAACCTTTTCTTATTGGTCAGTGGCTGTTCTGCAGACTACCGGCAGTCACACACACCCCAAGCTCACCAGGGTCAACTCTGATCTCAGGGATTCCACCCTGCTCTTCTCCAAATGTTCTCATTCAGTTACTATGTCTGCCTTTCACAGGGCACTCTTGAGGATCGTAAAGGATTAGGAGAAGGCAAAGTGGGTGGCCAATAGCTTCAGCATCAGCTAGACTTGATTCTAATTCTGCCAGTTACTACAAGTTTTAAAACTTGGAGCAAATTAATCAACTTTTCTTGATTTCATTTCTGTTTCCTTATCTGTGAAATGAGGTTAATCTTCAACCACAAAGTATTATTGTGAGGATTCAATGAATTAATATATGTAAAACATCTAATATTATACCTAGTATATAGCAAGTGGTCAATAAAGGATGAACATTAGGAATCTTCCATCACAGAAATAGAGGAACTCATTAAGAATGCATGACAACAATTTCTAATTATAAATTAAACAAGTAGAGCGATTAGCTAAGTACTATCTTGCAGTAATATATTTGATGTGTCTTGAAAGTAAACCAAATCAATTATGCTACTGCCCTGAAATTTAGCAAACCAAGAAACTCGCCTCCATTTTTCTGATCTGAACACAGATTCTAAAAGTCCAATCTAGAAGCTAAACTTTGATGCTGATTTGACAACAATTTCTCAACCAAATATGAGAAACTACTTAAACTTCCAAAGAAAGGCTGCATCTATTTCTGCGCTTTTTTTTCTAAGTTTCATGGAGATGATTATTATACATAAAATTTAAATTTCAAATACTGTAGAACTTGGGAGTAAATATATATTTTTTCATATTAACCCTATTTTCCCGTTAACCAAAATAACACTTGTTCCTTAGAGAAAATTTGTTTGTATATTTAAAATTATATTTTCAATTTATACTATATATTTAAAAATATAAAGAAAAAGTAAGACTTAATGGCTACTTAAGTTAGATATTTTTCTCAGCCTGTAGATAAGGCATGAATTGGACCAGCTAATAAAAATTACCACAGGCAAAACTCTCAGCTGGAAGGTACGAGGGTAGAGGTGGTGACTCCCATTTCTACTCCTGTATCCCTGGCCCTTGATATAGTAGCTGGCGTGCATCTACATGTCATACATGAATAGAGACCTACAAAACAGGGTTGAGAAAAATCCTTTACATTCCTAAATTACCGCTCATTTAAATTTCGTGAACATGCCGAGTCCATGAGGCTTTGTGGGGATGGGACCTGTGTAGTTCCATGGGGCCCCTGGGTTTAATGCTCTGCTGTCACGGTTTTGAAATTCTCAGTTTTCAACAAGGGGCTCCACAAATTGTGCAGCAGGTCCTGCCTCAGACTTTCTAGGACATTCACAGTCCTTTTTATTAATAAAGTGGAACATGTTTCTCAACCTTGTTTTCCCCCTAGGGTACATTTATTACATGAAGAAAGGTAAATTTGATTGGATCGAGTTGACACCTCTCTCCAAAGTTCATTTATCTCTCTGTGCTGTGATCAGTTCTGGGCACCTGCCTTGTACACTAGACCACAGCTCCTCAAAAGCAGGGGGCGGCTTCACGGTCTTTCTTTCCTCAGCATCTTGCATTGTACCTGGCATATAGTAAGTGATCAGTGAATACTGAAATAGATGAATGAGTACGTGATGAATCGCTAAACTGTAAAAATGCAGGCATCAAGGATGGCTATGAGGAAAAGATGCGAGTCCATTAAGATCCATGAAAATATGAAACCCCTTATGTCACCCTGAATATAAAACATCACCAGTGCTCAAGGCCGATCCTATGAAATACAAACCAGCAAATTCTCACTAGATTTTCTGTATGTCCTTAACACTAGAATCCACATCACTTCTAGAGGGCAAGGATGTTTTCAGCTGATTTTGTGTCATATCTACGATAAGGAACACATGCTTAAATGTCCCAACAGTCTGTGTTATGCACATTAGAATGGCAGGGCACCTGGGTAGGTCTTAAAAACCGATTTGACCTGACAAGAGACTGCTGATGGTCGGTTGGTCTGTCTGTCTCTCAAAAATGTTCTCCAGAAACTGTGGGCAAACTGTCATATGCCTGATAAAGAAACTCTAGTAGCTGTTGCCGGTGTCTGCGTTAAATTCCCTCAGAATCAGTGTTCTGGTAATTATGTGGGAAAAGACTGCAAACTAGAGGTCTGCTGTGTGATCAACCTCAGAGGGCTTAAATACATTTAAATTGTGGCTAACATTTGTAAACGCAGAGCTTTCAAGTGAGGATTCAAAGTTCTAACCTCTCTTATACAATTGGGAAGTATGGCAATATCAGGCTGCATTTCTACAGAGCAACATCTCTGTCAGGGGCACTTCCCGTCAGCCTCTATCGTACCCGAGGCTGTCAGGCGGCGATAGGTACCCTCTGTCAGCTTGTCTGCACAGTTGGTTTTCTTATACTCAGTGCACTTCACTCATTTTGGTTGCCTGCCTGGACTCGCGAAAGCTTTCAGGTTTTGCTGAAAGGCTGCTGCAACAGTCCAGGAGTGCAGAGATGAGAGTCCAGACAATGAAATAGTCTTCTAAAGGACCTAGTTCCTCCAACCCATCCTCCTGCTGATGAACATGGTCTCGATTAATCGTGCATAACTTCCCCTCTCGAAAACTTTCAATGACTCCAATCAACTACAGCCGGCGTATATAGCTGGTTTTAACAAAGGTTTTCTATAAAGGGCCAGATAGTAAATATTTTAGGCTTTGCGGGCCATATGGTCTCTGCGACTATTCAACTCTGCCGTTGTAGTGTGAAAGGAGCCATAAAAGAATATATGTATGAACAGCAACACAATGCTGTGTTCTAATAAACTTTGTTTACAAAAACTGGTAGTGGGCCGGATCTGGCCCAGAGGCTATAGTTCACTGACCTTTGAACTATAGCATATGATTGACATTCCTGACCCTGGCAATCAAAGCTCCCCCTTGTCTATCTTACATTTTCAGACCCAGATCTGGTATTAATACTGTCCTCAGACAAATTACCTGAACCTCTGAGCCTCAATTTCCTCATCTGTTAAAAGTGGGACTAACACTACACCTAAATAGCACAATTGCTGTGAAAATTAAAAAAATATATATTATATATGACTACTTACCAAGTGTCCTTTCTGTCACCCCACTCCCTGTGCTCCCTGTCCCAGGCAAACTGCTCACCATTCCTTGCACAAGGCTTTTCTCACCTCTGCATGTTGCTCTTGCAGTTCCCTCCATGACTTTCTTACTTATTTCCCTGTGTGCGAATTCTTCCCATTCTTCTATTCCCAGCTTAAGTGCCCAAGTCATGAAAGCTTCCTTCATCTCTCTTAGCCAGAAGTAATTGCTCTTTTCTCAAGTGAAAGGGTACTTTGTGTCTCTCTTAAGGCACTTAAGACTTTTCATCTTAGGACTGCATAGGTGTCTTATTTCCCTTAAGCCCCCAGAACCACTTGCGGACAGTAATCATGTCTTATGCATCTCTGGGTCTCCTCCCTGCTCCCATAGCTATCACAGTGCCATGCACTAGTCAGTTAGCAAATATCTAACTGACAAACGATTGACTTGCATTGCTCCCCTCCCCACACCCACCACCTTAAACAAGTCTAAATATTTATTAAATACCCCAAGCGGTAGAATGATTATCTTCTGCATTTATCCTAGGGGGAAAAGAAGGAAAAACATTTTCAAATCTAGTCCCAGTTATTGATTAGCTGATTGAATCCTAAATATGGAAAAAGAAAGGATGCTCATGGTCACCCAAGTGTGATATTTATACACGTCAACTTACATGTTCTAGGATTCCTAAAAGTGTCCACATTGCTTTGCCCATTAAAAACAATTAATTGGGGCCGGCCAAGTGGTGCGATGGTTAAGATCTGGCTTCGGACGCCAGAGGGCCCCGGTTTGGATCCCACATATGAGGGCCAGTGACACTGTCTTCTACAGCTAAGATGCTGAACAACAGCTCAACCTGGAGCTGGGCTGCCGTGAGTCGCCGACGACGGCGTAGGCTGCAGTCCCTGTGGCAGTGGGTTGCCATGGGCTACCGTNAGTCCCTGTGGCAGTGGGTTGCCATGGGCTACCGTGTGTAGCCAGCAGCCAGCGTGAGCGGCCAGCAGCCGCAGTGAGCAGCCGTCCAGAAGCCAGCGACTGATCTGCCTCGCCAGGGAAGAGCACAATGATGGTGCCAACTTGGGTCAGTGAAGCAACGTCCTCCACAACTAGACTGAAGAACTAAAGGACAGCAACTTGTCTGCTCCCCTTCCCCCAATTCTCCAGCGCTGTTCCTAGCCCCCAATTCCCCAATAAAAATCTTAAAAAAACAAACAAACAAAAAAACAATTAATTGGTATCTGGACATAACTGATCTCAAGTCATGGCTCAGGTTATGGTCTATGCTCTAAACAGCAGGGTTAATTTTAGTGTTTAAAAATGAGTAAATGTTCTAGAAAAGGCAAAACTACAAAGGCAATACAAAGATCAGTGGTTATGGGGTAAGGGAGAGATGGATAGGCGGAGCACAGAGGACTTTTAGGGCAGTGAAAATACTGTATATGATATAATAATCATGGTGGATACAAGTCATGCATTTGTCCAAACCCATAGAATGTATGATAGGAAGAATGAACCCTAAGGTAAACACTATGGACTTTGGGTGTTATGATGCATCAATAAAGGTTTGTGCTTGGTTTTTGTTTTTTGTTTTCCCAAAAAGGTACCGTTCTTCTGATGAGTAATGTTGATAATGGGGAAAGCTATGCATGTATGGGGACAGGGCATAGATGGGAAATCTCTCTGCCTCCCTTTCAATTTTGTTGTAAACCTAAAACTCCTCTAAAAAAATTAAGTCTTTTAGAAAAAGAAAAAAAAGAAAAAGGTAAATGGCCTCCACAAAATACCTTTCTGTTTTAAACACCTATTGGTGATATTTGTTAGAAATTGTTTTAATAATGACCAATTCATTTCAGCAAGTTGAAAATTATACAATCTGGTAATATTACCAAGGCATACTTGTTAAGAAATCACTCACTTTTGTAACGCAGACCACAGGACCAAGGGAGTGATTTCAGGAGTACAGAAGGAAAGTTATTGCTTATAGTGCTACTAGCTTCAAAGAGGAAACCCTAGCAGACATCCAGTACAGTATGACCCAAAAGCATTAATCTTTGCATGATTCAGACCATGTACACGTCCTCACTGAAGACATTCACAGTCAATGGCCTTGGAAACATTGGTGGGTAAAGTCAAAGAAAAAGGAGGCACTGCAGGAAATACAGTTCATGAAATGCATGGCTGTAAAAGCATGAAATCTGACCAGGTGTAATGTGAATCTGTTTAAAGAAGACTTAATATCACTCATCACTACAGAGAGGAGGTCAAAATAGTCTAGAAAATGACAGGTGGGCTCTGTGCGCCAGCATGTGGAGCAATGGGTCTGGAAGTCAGCATGCCACGGGGAATGGCTAAAAAGTTCCCTAAAAAGCAGAGTAATAAAAGCTGAAAGTCCAAACCACGATACCACTAGACCGATCCTAAAATTCAAAGACGTGTGAATCAGAATCTCTCTGACACGGACAAGAGCTCTTCATTCTGGTGGCTATCCTGAAATACATGGAGAAACGTGATCAGCAAAGGAAGACGAGAACAACACGCTCCTGACAACGGCCCAGTAAAGTCTGACCTTAGGCCCCTTGAAAGGTGGATGAGGTTTCCATGGGATGGAAAAGGGGTTGGCACCTACTGGAGATCACATTTGTAAAATAAATAACCTGCCAGCCTGATGACCCAATGTGGGTTGGCCTTACCAGTCATGATCAGGGACAGCTTCTTCTATAAGCAAACGATGGTATTTTTATGGTCTCCCTTTAGGAGAAATCGTCAGAGAAGGGGTATAAGAAGCGGCGAGATGAAAGAACAACTGGCTATTCACTACTGTGCTCTGGTCTCCTTTCAGCCTTGAAGTACATAGCGTCAGGCCAAGGAACAAAGAACACCCTAAAAAAGAGACTTTGGGAAGGTGTGGAAGAGGCTTCCTTAACTAAGAATGCTCAGTACCCCGTGATTTATGGCACTCTAGGTGGAGAAGATTGAAGGCAACATGTTGATATCTTCCTCATGAGGGTTAACTGAAGCATAGATGCCGTTCACATCCCATAGGTGGTGTTTAATGTGCTTTTAGGATACAGCTACAGCACGCTATCCTTCCAGTCACTGTCCAGTGCCCTGAACATTAGAAGTAAGGTTCTGTGCACTCTGTGGAGTTTTTTTTTGTGTGTGTCTGGGTTTTTTTTTTGATAACCCTCAAGTCTCCACAAGGTACTGTCCTCCGTTCACTGAGTCAGGTTGCTTCTCCACAGCCAGGGGAAAAGGGGCTAAGGCCTAGCTCCGGTTCTAAATCAGTAAGAGCAACTATGGAGACCTGCCAGGGGCTGTGGGAACCTCTCTTATATTTAGCCACCTTGACAGCACTCCCTCACCAGGTATTCCTGAATTCTTACTATAACTATTACACATGTATCATAGTTTGGAAAGTCAATGCAATAAGTAAAGTCAGTCTTCAGTGTCAGTAAAAAAAACCAAAACACCAAACTCATTAACTCCTCAGTGGAAGGGGAAATTTCTTTCTCACGGCAGCAGCTGATGAAAACATTACTGACTGGTCTATGTGGAATGTTTCCAAAGGGTAAGAAAACAAAACTCAAAGAAGAGAGACACAGACAATATGAAATAAATGAGTAAGCACCAAATCATTTATCTCGGGCAGGCCCACAGGACTACACACTTGAACAGATACCACTCTTCTATGCTCATTCTCTCTCTAGAGTCTGACCTTTGACCCTGACCACCTCTCCACCCCCACGCACTCCCCTCCCCCGCATCAGTCTCACTAGCAGGTCTTAGTTTGAAAAGACTTAGCTCCTTACACATCAGAATCTAGCCTTTAAAGTTACACCATGATAAATTAGCCCATCATTTCTACTTCCTAAATTTGACAATTTTCCCTACCCCATTCCTAAGATATTTTTTCTATTTACAATGAAGGAAGTCCTCTTAGAGACCAAATTTCACCAGCTACACAATCAGCCATGGTTTTAGCGGGCTATCGCTTGTAGTACCCAAACAGATTTTGACTTCAAATGATTAATTGCAGAACAAAGGCCGCTTCCGTTTGCAGAGCTTCTCCCCCGGGCCACAGGGGAGTGGAAGTCGGGGAGGAGGGGGGGGTCCCTGGACTTGCCCTGGAATGCATGATCAGTTAAAGCCAATCACTCCGCACTCGGTAGACGAAACACCCCAAGCCACCCCTGCGATTTAGGTGCGGAGTGAAAGGTAACAGCATTGCACTTCCTTGATCAGGGAGAGGTGTCTGGGAGACAGATTGGAAACTGAAGTCGGCCCTGTGTCATAAATCTGCAAATTTAATTGCAATGCACGACTAGTCTTTGGAAGACCTTTCCAATTCTGATAATGAAGACATGCGCGTGCTTGTAGACGCCAACTCCCCCCCTCTTTGATTTTGAAACCTGTACCACCTACTGAGTCTCACCAAAAACTAGAAGTGATCAGAGGCTGTTTGCACGGTGACTAAAACAAAAGGGTGAGGGAACAGGGGAGACTGTGTGGAGCAGGCAGCCTTCCTGGCGCCCCTTAAATCATACGACCCAGGCAGACCCCTATTCCTTCTAGTCTATGCCCAAGGCGGGAGCTGTCAGGAGGCCCACAGATAAGCAATTTAGAAATATTCTCGCTGAATAAAGGAGACTTACTTTGGGTTTCCACTGCTGTCTGCCAAGCCAGGGAAATAGAGTGCAGACAGATGCTCTCTAAGGTTCTTATTTGAGCTCCAAAGAGGTTTGAGGCTTGGCACAGCCATGAAGCCCAAGGATCTTCACTTCTTTTTTTTTTTTAATACAAATTGAAAGTAATACAGTCAAGAACAGAGAAGGTGATTGTTCTAGCCCATTGACTAATCTTTCTTGCTTCTGAACATGTCTATTCTCTTTAACAAAGCTCTTAAGATATTAAATCCTTGGATAAAAGCAAACCACATGGGATGTATTTGGGGGATTCTACTTCCAAAATCCAAATAAATAAGATCTGTCATCTATCAGAAGCAGACAACAAATTCTGTAATCAATTTAAATGTGGCAAAAAAAAAAACCAAACAAACTCCAAAACATTGTTTATTTATTAACAAATGTTAATTGAGCACCTACTATGTATAAGGAAACACAAGGTGCTAGAGAGAAAACAGAGATACAAGACATGGCTCTTGTCTTCTAAGCCTTACGATTTGTTTAAGGGAGATGTCTATAACTAAGTGAATGAAGAAGTAATCACTGTGCTCAAATTGAAAAGACAGCAACAGCCCAGAATCCTGGAGGAAAGAGATTGGGGCAAACTTTATGCAGGAGGCAGTATGTGATCACTAAATAAAATTCTTCCAGAATAGGTCTTACAGCTTACATAGCAATGAAGACATAATAGGTATTTTTAAAGTGTGTGCTTAAATCAGGCTGAGTAAGTGCTGCAAATTTATATTAAATTTATATAAATGCAAAAATGCAAATGCATTAGACTGATGTGGACTGAACTCAGAGCGGGGACACGCAGAAAACATGGCACATAGACTGGCCCTAGAAATCACACCGCGTGATTTTTCCAAAATGTGTGCTGAGCTTCTCAAGTCCAGGCCTTTGCCAAGTGACCTCCCATAATGTCCTTACCTCTTTCTTCTCTAAGGAGCTGAATTCATCTGCTGTTAATGCCCAGCTCACGTCCTACCTAAATTCACAGTAAATCAAGGTTGGAAGAGACCATCAAGATCACCTAAGTCTAGCAGTTCCTAAACTGGGCTGCGAATGTAGTAAGAACCACTGGGGAGGTGTCCTTCTCTCTCCGACCTGCAAAGCTAACCTGATACATTTAAGCCAGGGATGGGTGGAGCCAAAGCACTAACTGCCGCCATTGAACAAAAAATGGGCTCTTGCTCTGCCCTCTCTTGGGGGGCGGGGGGAGGGATTTCTAAAAGTGCAGGTCCCTACTCTCCACCCCCTAAAGTTCTGATGCAGTACATTTGTTTACATTCTACAAGGCTCTCCAGGCACTTCGGGAGATCTGCCCGATTTGGGAACTGACCTCCAACATTCCCCCAGTGGCTTCTGAATCCCCCCTACAACTTTCTGCCTTATGACCAAACATCTTGCTTGTGACCAAACATCTCCCGAAGGCCCTCCCTGGCTTCCACATGTCTGTGGGATCATTACCTCCTCCAAACTCGTACACCACCCAGGATCTTGAATGCTCACTTAAAATCATTTTGTTCTGTGTTGTGAAGTCCTTTCTATGTCAATAAACCATTATTAGGCTCTATGCTGAAGACCGCACCAAAGAAGATGTAACAAGGAAAAGGTTTATGTTACATGAGTGGAAGAAGACACATAAACCGTTAAAATAACAACTAAGAATGAATTAGGTGCTAAAGGATGGTAAGAAAAATACGCTGTCAGAGACTAGAGGAAGAGGTAGTTCTGCTACTTAGAGGCAATTCAGCAAATTTCTAGAGGAGTTGGTTTTGGGGGTAGTTCTTAAAGGATGGCTACATTTTGACTAACAGGAAACAACCAGGGACAATGCCATGTAAAGAAATGATCTGATAAGACTACATGACAAGAAGGTGCAGATGTGAGAAACAGTGAGTGGCCGTGGTGGGTACCTGCAGGATGAGGATATAGAAAATGAGGTTGGAAACGAGGGCATTTTTGGAGGCTTGTGCTCTAATTTGGGAGAGAATATGGAACATTGGAAGAGTTCAAGCTTTAGTGTCAAATAAGACCTCAGTCTGTGGTTTACTAGTGAAAGTATGACATTGGCAGTTTGTTCTCTTCCTCCTCTGCTTATCTATGAAATAACAATACACCTTCTTTTCAGGGCTGTCCTTTCAAGGGCTCAACCAGTTAATGAATGTAACCAACCTCACACTAAGATGGATCACACTCTTCCGTTTATTTCATCAGTCACAGAAAACAACAGAATATGTTTTAGGAAATAAACGTGATCTAACTTCTCTTTTAGAAAGACTACCAGATACAAAAGGGCATTGAAGAGGAAACAGAAAAACTATAAGCGGAGAGAACAGTTAGAACAATGTTGCAATAATCCAGGTGAGAGATGAGGTTCTGAACCAGGACAGAGCCGCTGTGAAAACAGGGTAAAGAAGAATAACCACTGAGGAGGCAACGCTGAGATATCAGCAATTGGTGGGATGTGAATGTTAAAGCATTAAAGGTGATTTGGGTTTCCAGCCTGCCTTCTGCTACGAGGAAAACAGTGGTAAAACCGAAACTTAGGGAACCTAAGGGCAGTCAGCCTCAGCTGAGACAGAATAAGTTCTAAGAGGGACATAGTGAATTGCAGGTGAAGGCTGGGCATCCTGTGGGAAGGTTAAGGGTGCAGTAGGAGATTTGGGTCTAAGACTTTGAACTAAGAAGTTGGCTCTGGGTGGGAACACTTGGGAGGCCTTGGCTAAATAAGAGGTGGTAGGCGAAGCTGTGAAAATAGGTGGCACTAGCTCGGGAGAGAGTATTAAGCAGAAAAGAGGAACACTGAGATCTGAACCTCAGGGGAAGGTTCACGCTTAAGGCATAGAAGGAAAAGAGGAGCTAGTGAAGGAGAGGAAAGAGGACTGGTCACCTTCACAGAAAGATGCCCAGAATACTATCAAAGCAATGAAGCACTTCAAGACGGAAGAAACTACCATCAGTGGCAAAAGCTAGTAGATATAAGGAGTCAGAAAGAGCCATTCGATTCCACAATTCGGGGAGGTGGCAAAGTCTGCCAATGGTCTCAATCCCATTTCTCCTGCTGCCTTTAGTAATGCAGCCCATATATCTTTAGCTGGGCCCGTGGCTTCCAGATAAGCCTGCGTTGCCTCATCTCCCTTGTGTGTAGTCATGAGACGAAGGTTGGCCCAGTGAAATGTGTGCGCCTTCCAGGCCACGTGCCTGAAAGGAAAAGATGTGCTCTCCTCTGGGCAGGAACTCAGAAACAGTGGTTATGTGAGCCATTTTCAACCTTGTAAATAAGGGCCATGCCTTAATGATGGCTGCCACAGGAGTGAAGGAACCTGGGTCCCCCACATTCAAACAACTTGTACTCAAATTATTATGCAAAAGTAAAATAAACCTTCTTGTTTAAGCAACAGTGATTTTCATCTCTGTTATGACAGCTGAGACTTAATTATACAGGAAGAAGTGAATATGCGCAAAGGAGAAAGAAGTGAGGAAATTAATATAAACTCTTCTTTTAAGAAGCTAGAAGGGAAAGGAAAGACAGAATGATAGTTTCAAGAGGAAAGAGGGTCAAAGAGGTTATTTTAAAAATTATTTTATAATTCTTATCATTTTAAAGTCTACCTTGTCCTCTCCTTATTAATGGCATATTTTTAATTTTGCAGTAGTTTTATATTTTTTTTTCTTAGGAAATAAGCAGATTTTATTCTTCATGATTATGATAATTCTGTTTAGAAGTTAGCTCTTTGGGACATTTACTGTTTGTGTATTTGTACAGAACTGCCCTCAAATGTGACTTTTGGAAAATTCAAAGTTTTGCCAATAAACTAGAGGGTGATTTGTATTATTTAAGGGGTCCTTTACAATACAAAGCTTCTTAGCAGTTAAGGGTATACAAACCACTTAACCACATAACAGAAGGCTAGGGAAGAGAAAGTTAACTTGTTAGAAGTTACTGTAATGATCATGTATGGATGTCAGTAGGAAAGCAGAAATTAACAAATAAAAATTTTAGTACATAAAACTTTTTCCAGCAGTAACTTCATCATATAAAGAGAGGAATTTCTGCAATGTCTACACTGCAATCAATGGCTCCTTTGAGTGATGATAGCGTCTTTAAGTCCCGAACTCATGGTCCTTAAAGTGACCTAAGCAGTAGGGAGCTCTGAGAACAGCTTTTGAGACAATGCCACAACAGCTCTGAACTATCTGCTGTCAAGGGCATAGCAGTTACATAATTAACCATGATAGCTGCAAATAATATACTTAAAACAAAAACCCTGTTGGTGTTTAGCTGAACAACAACAAAAAAACAATGGTGTAAATTATAGCTATGTGTATAATAAAATTTCTTATTTGCATTTCACATAAAATTCACTGAACTCCTTACTCACTCATTACTTACCAATTACGGGTGCTTTTTTTTTTTTTTTTTTTTAAGATTTTTATTGGGGAATTGGGGGCTAGGAACAGCGCTGGGGAATTGGGGGAAGGGGAACAGACAAGTTGCTGTCCTTTTGTTCTTCAGTCTAGTTGTGGAGGACGTTGCTTCACTGGCCCAAGTTGGTACCATCATTGCGCTCTTCCCAGGCGAGGCAAATCAGTTGCTGGCTTCTGGACGGCCGCTCACTGCGGCTGCTGGCTGCTCATGCTGGCTGCTGGCCACACATGGTAGCCCATGGCAACCACTGCAGCCTACGCCGTCGCCGGGACTCACTGCAGCCCAGCTCCAGGTTGAGCTGTTGTTCAGCATCTTAGCTGTAGAGGGCAGTGTCACTGGCCCTCATATGTGGGATCTGAACCAGGGCCTTCTGGTGTCCCAAGCCAGCTCTTAACCAACATGCCCCTCGGCCAGCCCATGGGTGGTTTATTTTTAATGACACTTTTAAAGTTTGTTTTGGCTCAGGATGAATTATTTGCCAAGACTTTATTCCTGGAGTCATGAGTCCTCTGGGGCTTCTTTACCTTTTGGTAAATTCATTGCTCATTTTGTGGGTAGTGGTGGTTTGTGGCCTCTGTGTGAGCATGTGTGGTTGTATGGAGAGCAGTCTTAACATACCCTTCATAAGGAAGGGTCCTAGATCCCAGAGCAATTAACCAGGGAGAAAACAAGCAGGAAATGAATAAAAGATAGCCAATAATGGTAGCAGCAACAATTAGGCTACCTCCTTGCAATTATGCATATGCTTGAATAATCTGATGATTTAATAGGTGGAAGAAATGTGTGTTACAAAAATTCATTGACTGTTTGGATATCAAGGGGCACAGATACAAAAGGGCACAAAAGGGTAAAATTGAGGCAAAGCTGCCTCTGAGAATAAAACTCTTGATGACCTTTAATAAGCCACTACATGCAATGTTGGATCTGGAAAATATTTTTTTTGTGTGCACACTTTCAATAGATAATGTGGGCTTTTAAGACCAACATTAGTATTTTAGGGGAAGAACTGGGGGCATAAGTCAATGTAGCTATAGACATTTCCCAATTCCAAGAGGGCAATGAAAAGTCTCCCTGCCCCAAACCTCTCCCCCGTTTACTATCAGACCTTGGCTTGAAATGTCATCCAGTATAGCTTCTAATGAGCTCGAGAGCAGAGGTGAGGAGCATTATTTCAGAACTGAAACACACAGTTTCTCAGAATATTTGAAAAGTAGTTTCTCGATTTATAGAGATTTCAAGCTAGAAGAGATCGCAGTGAACATTTAGCTCCTGCTTCCTCCCAGTACATACATTTTACAGACGTGACAGCTGGGCCCCTCAGGCAATCAGTGACTGGCTCAAGATCGCACAGCAAACTAATGGTGTATAAATGCTGGTTTCTGACTCTCCATCTAGAGGTCTTTTGTACACTTCCGGGCACTCACTGCCTGTACTTACGGGGGTAAGAGAAGGGTCTCATCTCACTGGACAATGAGTTCCAGTCCTAGAGGCAGTATGTGGACTGGGTGGGTCACAGAAGGAGAGTGGAGGGAGTGGGGCATTCTGGGTAAAGAAATTGGCTATGTTGCCTACTATTGGCTTAAAGGACAAGGAAAGCTTACTGTCATTAATATAGCAATGGCATCCTGTAGTAGCTTGTTCTTCTACTGGCTACAGTTAATCCGAAGGGAAATCATAGTGCCAGTGAAATGCCAGCCCCTGACGCCAGCTCAGTGTAGTGGTAGGGCTGGTTTATGGTTCGCTCACAAGGCAAGAGGACCCTGGACATTTTCAGACAGTCATCTGTATGTTGAGAGATTGTTCTGGGTTTCGTGAGGGGCAGTGGTTACCCGGACGTGGCACGGCATCATCGCATTTTGCATCAAGCTAATGTGTATTCATAGAAACCATGCTAAGGAGAATGAGAAGGCAGGAATCTCCACCACCTAAAGTTGATCTCAAGTGGCCTGAGGTAGTTTTCAACACTTCCATTCCATTTGGAAGTGAACCTGTCCATTTGAAAATACTTTTATCGATCCTTAATTTTTCCCATTGATTTTTGGGGATTTCGTTAGGTTCCCAATATATCTAAACACCAAGTGGGTGAATTTTTTTCTGATGGGATCCAAAACTATAGTTGTTGTTTTTTTTTTCCTAATAATTACAAGCCATCAGGTTTTCATTTGGTCATGAATTTTATTTTTGAGGATGACTTTGTACTGTGCATTGTTACCTCCTGAGATTTAATGTTGTTGGGATTTATTGGATTTCTGGGAAAAGTATAATAAAAATGACAATATCAACCATCATTAATTAGGTGTCAAAACAAAGTAATCATATTGTTTCTCATTTAATTACAATAGAAAAATGCAAGTTAATTTCTTATTTTACTATAATAATATATGATTCCAACAGTTTAAAAGCTAGAATCCTTAGCAGACAGAGGGCAACTATAAAAAAAGTCCTCACTTCACAAGAAAATCCAACCTATTAATCAATTTGTTTAACTGGATGAGCAGTGATATACATGCTGTGCTAACATTTCTTAGCAAACAGATTTTTGTAAACAAGTTGTTTCCAAAATATTTTATGAGCCATCATTAACTTTCAGAAATGTTATTTTAGGTTGGAAACCTCAGTGATCCATCTCGCAAAGCATGGCGAGAATGAAGAGACCCTTGAAATCGCTCAATGAGAAGAACTGAAAAGGCTCCTGTGGAGTCATGACCCTTTAAAGGTGTTGGTTTACAGAGTGCGAAGTGGGCAATTTACCAGCTGCACCCAGGAAACAGCACTGCGAATGCCTGTGGCGAGGAATCAGAGAGTGTGTCATTTTAAAGGACAGTTGGCACCGCCATTGCACACCCACACTTTGTTTGGTCTAACTTCAGTGATAGGAAAAAAGCCTTAATTTGGAATATAGTTATTTCAACAGAAGAGTATTACGATGAAAAGCAATGAATTACCTTCTCTGTTGTTGTTTTTTTGGACCATTTTTTAGGGCTCCAACCTCACGGACAAATCGACTAAAGACTATGCTTAAAATGTGAGGTGTAAAATCTTAAGCAAAGGCCATATAATTCGGAGCCCACTGCTGGTTTCCCCAAGTGTGGACATGGAGAAGAAAAGGAGCGTGGCGCTACTACTTTCCTAGGAGGCTTACAAAACACAGAGTTTATTCCACAGACGCTTATCGTAGCTGAAATGGTTAAATACGCGACTGCAGGGCGAGAACAAATACGTTGGGTATCAAGATTTTTTAGGATTTTTTTTCATGCTATTATCAACAATCTATTTTCTTAACAATGTCACTTAACTATTTCTCCGCTTCAGTTTCTCTACATAATGGATGCACTCGCTTTAATTCTCATGTTCTGAAAGAGGTAATGGTGGAAAGATACGTTGACAAATATTTTTAAAGCTCTTTGACTTCCTTAGAAAGAAAGCAGACTTTTGAAAAAATTCCCTGAGAAAATGTTTAAAGACTCAGTAATACTGGGTCAAAAAAAAAAAATCTCTAAATGTTGACCAGTTTAAAAAATAGGTTTTTAAAGGTGAAACATATTAGTGTATTGTGCGTGTCGATATATTATGCATATACCTTTTCTCCAATTGCAAAGTAAAGAACAAAAATACTGAACGAAAAAATTTTAGGTCTCAGTGTTTAGTGACATAGATGCTACAATTCAATAAAACATTTCCCTTAATTTGTAGAATTTTTTTGTCCTTCTATTCCACTTTGAATGGCACGCTATGCATCTGTCCTGCAGGAGTAGCAAGTCCTGTCTGAAGCTTAAATCCATGACACCATTTCTAAGGACAGTAGCAACTTGATCAAAACAGTGATCAAGCAGAAATGCTTTTTTTCC